>NW_026990446.1:300000-539017 GCF_963921805.1 Phalacrocorax carbo | reverse complement strand
CTAACCCTAACCCTAACCCTAACCCTAACCCTAACCCTAACCCTAACCCTAACCCTAACCCTAACCCTAACCCTAACCCTAACCCTAACCCTAACCCTAACCCTAACCCTAACCCTAACCCTAACCCTAACCCTAACCCTAACCCTAACCCTAACCCTAACCCTAACCCTAACCCTAACCCTAACCCTAACCCTAACCCTAACCCTAACCCTAACCCTAACCCTAACCCTAACCCTAACCCTAACCCTAACCCTAACCCTAACCCTAACCCTAACCCTAACCCTAACCCTAACCCTAACCCTAACCCTAACCCTAACCCTAACCCTAACCCTAACCCTAACCCTAACCCTAACCCTAACCCTAACCCTAACCCTAACCCTAACCCTAACCCTAACCCTAACCCTAACCCTAACCCTAACCCTAACCCTAACCCTAACCCTAACCCTAACCCTAACCCTAACCCTAACCCTAACCCTAACCCTAACCCTAACCCTAACCCTAACCCTAACCCTAACCCTAACCCTAACCCTAACCCTAACCCTAACCCTAACCCTAACCCTAACCCTAACCCTAACCCTAACCCTAACCCTAACCCTAACCCTAACCCTAACCCTAACCCTAACCCTAACCCTAACCCTAACCCTAACCCTAACCCTAACCCTAACCCTAACCCTAACCCTAACCCTAACCCTAACCCTAACCCTAACCCTAACCCTAACCCTAACCCTAACCCTAACCCTAACCCTAACCCTAACCCTAACCCTAACCCTAACCCTAACCCTAACCCTAACCCTAACCCTAACCCTAACCCTAACCCTAACCCTAACCCTAACCCTAACCCTAACCCTAACCCTAACCCTAACCCTAACCCTAACCCTAACCCTAACCCTAACCCTAACCCTAACCCTAACCCTAACCCTAACCCTAACCCTAACCCTAACCCTAACCCTAACCCTAACCCTAACCCTAACCCTAACCCTAACCCTAACCCTAACCCTAACCCTAACCCTAACCCTAACCCTAACCCTAACCCTAACCCTAACCCTAACCCTAACCCTAACCCTAACCCTAACCCTAACCCTAACCCTAACCCTAACCCTAACCCTAACCCTAACCCTAACCCTAACCCTAACCCTAACCCTAACCCTAACCCTAACCCTAACCCTAACCCTAACCCTAACCCTAACCCTAACCCTAACCCTAACCCTAACCCTAACCCTAACCCTAACCCTAACCCTAACCCTAACCCTAACCCTAACCCTAACCCTAACCCTAACCCTAACCCTAACCCTAACCCTAACCCTAACCCTAACCCTAACCCTAACCCTAACCCTAACCCTAACCCTAACCCTAACCCTAACCCTAACCCTAACCCTAACCCTAACCCTAACCCTAACCCTAACCCTAACCCTAACCCTAACCCTAACCCTAACCCTAACCCTAACCCTAACCCTAACCCTAACCCTAACCCTAACCCTAACCCTAACCCTAACCCTAACCCTAACCCTAACCCTAACCCTAACCCTAACCCTAACCCTAACCCTAACCCTAACCCTAACCCTAACCCTAACCCTAACCCTAACCCTAACCCTAACCCTAACCCTAACCCTAACCCTAACCCTAACCCTAACCCTAACCCTAACCCTAACCCTAACCCTAACCCTAACCCTAACCCTAACCCTAACCCTAACCCTAACCC
Organism: Phalacrocorax carbo; assembly: GCF_963921805.1. Classification (NCBI taxonomy): domain Eukaryota; kingdom Metazoa; phylum Chordata; class Aves; order Suliformes; family Phalacrocoracidae; genus Phalacrocorax; species Phalacrocorax carbo. The sequence continues at coordinate 537,318 of NW_026990446.1, read as the reverse complement.
TAACCCTAACCCTAACCCTAACCCTAACCCTAACCCTAACCCTAACCCTAACCCTAACCCTAACCCTAACCCTAACCCTAACCCTAACCCTAACCCTAACCCTAACCCTAACCCTAACCCTAACCCTAACCCTAACCCTAACCCTAACCCTAACCCTAACCCTAACCCTAACCCTAACCCTAACCCTAACCCTAACCCTAACCCTAACCCTAACCCTAACCCTAACCCTAACCCTAACCCTAACCCTAACCCTAACCCTAACCCTAACCCTAACCCTAACCCTAACCCTAACCCTAACCCTAACCCTAACCCTAACCCTAACCCTAACCCTAACCCTAACCCTAACCCTAACCCTAACCCTAACCCTAACCCTAACCCTAACCCTAACCCTAACCCTAACCCTAACCCTAACCCTAACCCTAACCCTAACCCTAACCCTAACCCTAACCCTAACCCTAACCCTAACCCTAACCCTAACCCTAACCCTAACCCTAACCCTAACCCTAACCCTAACCCTAACCCTAACCCTAACCCTAACCCTAACCCTAACCCTAACCCTAACCCTAACCCTAACCCTAACCCTAACCCTAACCCTAACCCTAACCCTAACCCTAACCCTAACCCTAACCCTAACCCTAACCCTAACCCTAACCCTAACCCTAACCCTAACCCTAACCCTAACCCTAACCCTAACCCTAACCCTAACCCTAACCCTAACCCTAACCCTAACCCTAACCCTAACCCTAACCCTAACCCTAACCCTAACCCTAACCCTAACCCTAACCCTAACCCTAACCCTAACCCTAACCCTAACCCTAACCCTAACCCTAACCCTAACCCTAACCCTAACCCTAACCCTAACCCTAACCCTAACCCTAACCCTAACCCTAACCCTAACCCTAACCCTAACCCTAACCCTAACCCTAACCCTAACCCTAACCCTAACCCTAACCCTAACCCTAACCCTAACCCTAACCCTAACCCTAACCCTAACCCTAACCCTAACCCTAACCCTAACCCTAACCCTAACCCTAACCCTAACCCTAACCCTAACCCTAACCCTAACCCTAACCCTAACCCTAACCCTAACCCTAACCCTAACCCTAACCCTAACCCTAACCCTAACCCTAACCCTAACCCTAACCCTAACCCTAACCCTAACCCTAACCCTAACCCTAACCCTAACCCTAACCCTAACCCTAACCCTAACCCTAACCCTAACCCTAACCCTAACCCTAACCCTAACCCTAACCCTAACCCTAACCCTAACCCTAACCCTAACCCTAACCCTAACCCTAACCCTAACCCTAACCCTAACCCTAACCCTAACCCTAACCCTAACCCTAACCCTAACCCTAACCCTAACCCTAACCCTAACCCTAACCCTAACCCTAACCCTAACCCTAACCCTAACCCTAACCCTAACCCTAACCCTAACCCTAACCCTAACCCTAACCCTAACCCTAACCCTAACCCTAACCCTAACCCTAACCCTAACCCTAACCCTAACCCTAACCCTAACCCTAACCCTAACCCTAACCCTAACCCTAACCCTAACCCTAACCCTAACCCTAACCCTAACCCTAACCCTAACCCTAACCCTAACCCTAACCCTAACCCTAACCCTAACCCTAACCCTAACCCTAACCCTAACCCTAACCCTAACCCTAACCCTAACCCTAACCCTAACCCTAACCCTAACCCTAACCCTAACCCTAACCCTAACCCTAACCCTAACCCTAACCCTAACCCTAACCCTAACCCTAACCCTAACCCTAACCCTAACCCTAACCCTAACCCTAACCCTAACCCTAACCCTAACCCTAACCCTAACCCTAACCCTAACCCTAACCCTAACCCTAACCCTAACCCTAACCCTAACCCTAACCCTAACCCTAACCCTAACCCTAACCCTAACCCTAACCCTAACCCTAACCCTAACCCTAACCCTAACCCTAACCCTAACCCTAACCCTAACCCTAACCCTAACCCACCCTAACCCTAACCCTAACCCTAACCCTAACCCTAACCCTAACCCTAACCCTAACCCTAACCCTAACCCTAACCCTAACCCTAACCCTAACCCTAACCCTAACCCTAACCCTAACCCTAACCCTAACCCTAACCCTAACCCTAACCCTAACCCTAACCCTAACCTAACCCTAACCCTAACCCTAACCCTAACCCTAACCCTAACCCTAACCCTAACCCTAACCCTAACCCTAACCCTAACCCTAACCCTAACCCTAACCCTAACCCTAACCCTAACCCTAACCCTAACCCTAACCCTAACCCTAACCCTAACCCTAACCCTAACCCTAACCCTAACCCTAACCCTAACCCTAACCCTAACCCTAACCCTAACCCTAACCCTAACCCTAACCCTAACCCTAACCCTAACCCTAACCCTAACCCTAACCCTAACCCTAACCCTAACCCTAACCCTAACCCTAACCCTAACCCTAACCCTAACCCTAACCCTAACCCTAACCCTAACCCTAACCCTAACCCTAACCCTAACCCTAACCCTAACCCTAACCCTAACCCTAACCCTAACCCTAACCCTAACCCTAACCCTAACCCTAACCCTAACCCTAACCCTAACCCTAACCCTAACCCTAACCCTAACCCTAACCCTAACCCTAACCCTAACCCTAACCCTAACCCTAACCCTAACCCTAACCCTAACCCTAACCCTAACCCTAACCCTAACCCTAACCCTAACCCTAACCCTAACCCTAACCCTAACCCTAACCCTAACCCTAACCCTAACCCTAACCCTAACCCTAACCCTAACCCTAACCCTAACCCTAACCCTAACCCTAACCCTAACCCTAACCCTAACCCTAACCCTAACCCTAACCCTAACCCTAACCCTAACCCTAACCCTAACCCTAACCCTAACCCTAACCCTAACCCTAACCCTAACCCTAACCCTAACCCTAACCCTAACCCTAACCCTAACCCTAACCCTAACCCTAACCCTAACCCTAACCCTAACCCTAACCCTAACCCTAACCCTAACCCTAACCCTAACCCTAACCCTAACCCTAACCCTAACCCTAACCCTAACCCTAACCCTAACCCTAACCCTAACCCTAACCCTAACCCTAACCCTAACCCTAACCCTAACCCTAACCCTAACCCTAACCCTAACCCTAACCCTAACCCTAACCCTAACCCTAACCCTAACCCTAACCCTAACCCTAACCCTAACCCTAACCCTAACCCTAACCCTAACCCTAACCCTAACCCTAACCCTAACCCTAACCCTAACCCTAACCCTAACCCTAACCCTAACCCTAACCCTAACCCTAACCCTAACCCTAACCCTAACCCTAACCCTAACCCTAACCCTAACCCTAACCCTAACCCTAACCCTAACCCTAACCCTAACCCTAACCCTAACCCTAACCCTAACCCTAACCCTAACCCTAACCCTAACCCTAACCCTAACCCTAACCCTAACCCTAACCCTAACCCTAACCCTAACCCTAACCCTAACCCTAACCCTAACCCTAACCCTAACCCTAACCCTAACCCTAACCCTAACCCTAACCCTAACCCTAACCCTAACCCTAACCCTAACCCTAACCCTAACCCTAACCCTAACCCTAACCCTAACCCTAACCCTAACCCTAACCCTAACCCTAACCCTAACCCTAACCCTAACCCTAACCCTAACCCTAACCCTAACCCTAACCCTAACCCTAACCCTAACCCTAACCCTAACCCTAACCCTAACCCTAACCCTAACCCTAACCCTAACCCTAACCCTAACCCTAACCCTAACCCTAACCCTAACCCTAACCCTAACCCTAACCCTAACCCTAACCCTAACCCTAACCCTAACCCTAACCCTAACCCTAACCCTAACCCTAACCCTAACCCTAACCCTAACCCTAACCCTAACCCTAACCCTAACCCTAACCCTAACCCTAACCCTAACCCTAACCCTAACCCTAACCCTAACCCTAACCCTAACCCTAACCCTAACCCTAACCCTAACCCTAACCCTAACCCTAACCCTAACCCTAACCCTAACCCTAACCCTAACCCTAACCCTAACCCTAACCCTAACCCTAACCCTAACCCTAACCCTAACCCTAACCCTAACCCTAACCCTAACCCTAACCCTAACCCTAACCCTAACCCTAACCCTAACCCTAACCCTAACCCTAACCCTAACCCTAACCCTAACCCTAACCCTAACCCTAACCCTAACCCTAACCCTAACCCTAACCCTAACCCTAACCCTAACCCTAACCCTAACCCTAACCCTAACCCTAACCCTAACCCTAACCCTAACCCTAACCCTAACCCTAACCCTAACCCTAACCCTAACCCTAACCCTAACCCTAACCCTAACCCTAACCCTAACCCTAACCCTAACCCTAACCCTAACCCTAACCCTAACCCTAACCCTAACCCTAACCCTAACCCTAACCCCTAACCCTAACCCTAACCCTAACCCTAACCCTAACCCTAACCCTAACCCTAACCCTAACCCTAACCCTGCAACCCCTAACCCTAACCCTGCAACCCCTAACCCTAACCCTGCAACCCCTAACCCTAACCCTGCAACCCCTAACCCTGCAACCCCTAACCCTGCAACCCCTAACCCTGCAACCCCTAATGACCCTAACCCCTCACCCGTCAGCTGTCACCCCCAACCCCAACTGTTAACCCCAACTGTAACCCCCAGGCCTTCAGCTGTAGCTGTCATCTGACCCCTGATGTGTAAATCCTCAACCCTGGAAGTGGAAATGGTAGCTCCTTTGTATTATGTGAAGTTGTAAAGCATTCTCCTGTATTTGGGTTTCTAGGTGGTGTGTGTTGTAGTGGTTGGTTGGTTTGAGTGTTAGTAGTTTTGTCTGCTGTGTGTTTTTTTGGTGCTGTGTGTGTTTCTGGTAGAGTATGTTGTGGTTGCTGTGTTCTGCTGGGTAGTTCTGGTAGGTGGTGCAACATATAACTGTGTCTGTGTGGTTGTTTCCTGTTTTGTGTTTGGTGCCTAGATGTGCGTCTGGTAGAGAGTTCCGGTAGGTGGTGTTCTTTGTCAAGGCTGTGTATTGGTGATTGTTGTGGTCTGTGTAGTTGTTGCAGGGCTGCTTCTGGTGGGTAGTGGTTGTTTTGTGTGGTGGTTTTGGTTCTTGAGTGGTTATTTCTGTGTAGTTTTTTCTTTCATTTACTGTGACGCTGGTGTGGTTTTGCTTTTTTTGTTGTTGATTGTTGTGTCAGGTGTTTCAGGTTGGGGGGGATTGCTTTTTTTATTTGGTATTAATGTCATTAGGGAATGAAAAAAAAAATGAAAAATAATAATAGTGGTGCAGCAGTAGGGAACGGCTTTTGGCTCTGGGAGTAAATTTTTTTATTTTGATTGATAACATTTAAGTTTTTTTAATTTACTCAAAGAGCCAAAAGCTGTTCCCTACTGCTGCTTTTTTTCCTTTAATTACCTCCCATAGAGTTTAAGGGCTACACAGAGCCCTGTCATTAAATCCCACCCACTGGAAATTACACCCTGCCCACAAATAACGCACAGGAAGCCTGAATAAAACAGTGAGACACGTGTTTTCATTTACTTTATTATTGTATGAGTAATGCTCTTTTATTATGCCTCCAGTTTTGGGAAACACTGGACATAAAGCGTGCTTTTCCACCTGTCGCATTCCTCTAGGACCTCTCCACCTGCAATGGAACAGAGGCATGATAAGCACAACTCCTAACAGCCTTCATTTCTGTTACTACACCACATTGTTACCATATCGTTAGCATGGGAAAACCTCAAAGTGCCCCGCCTCCCCCCACCTAACCCCCCCTCACTGCATGTAAACAACATGTGTTTCCACAACTTACGATACTTACAATACCTACTGCGGCAACATTTCTTTTCCTCCTCACACGACTACGTTTACTCGGCCTGCCTCGCTCCTCTCCCTCCGATACCAGCTTCATCATTACCCTTGATGCATCGAGTCGTTCCTTACCTAGCTCCCCGGCAACACCTCTACGTGCTTGTACACATCTCCACATCCACGCTTCGATCTCATCCTTGCACTGAGGCCGAGTGCTAGCGCTTAGGCCCGTGCAGTTATTTGCTGTTACTAATACAATCACTGTACTAGACAACATCTCCTACGCTTAAACCCCTTTTTCCCCCTGGATAAATCCATTTCCGCTGTTCATTCATCTACCGAGCGGTACCTGTCTCCTCTCATTGCCATAATTCACTTCTCCTGCAAGGATAACATTACCTCCCTAGGTCCGACACTTCCCATCCCTACTAATTGGGTCAACTCTTACTCAATAGTCCTCTAATTGTACTACAACTGTAACTCCTTTAGGCTCCTAGCAAGCGCTTACCACCCGAGCCTCAGACCCTGTTACCTTAGGCACAAAGCTCGCTCTCATTATGTAGTCCACTTACTGCTCTGCTAATATAGCTTTTCCTCTCCCAAACCACACTGCCTCTGTGATGACGACATGCCTCCTCGCATCTCTGCGGACCTTAGACTTCAATGCCCCTATGACAGACAAACCGGCATCCTTATAACATACGCTAACCGCACAAAAGGTACTTCCCTACACCCTAGGCATACACAATTACCATAAACCCACATCATTCTCAAGCTGCCCCACCTAAACGATGGACACCTACTCCAACTCCCCATACCCAAAACCCACCGTATGCAATTTCATCAACACCGAGCCAGACCTATCGTATCGTACATCCCAACATCAACCCTTCAATGCCATATACCCAGACAGCACACAAAACCCTATGCCTAGCGGGACAGCTACCCAAACGTGCCTATTACGCATTGCCTGACACACTGGCTGTAGAATGCCTATAAACGCTTCAGGAAACCAGCACCGGCCATGGAAGACAAAACCCAGATTCAGAAATCCCCCATCTCTAAGCCTCTTCAAAGACTGCATCTCAGCCCCACAAGAACATCTCCAACAACACCCCACACCACCAAACATCAGACCTCTACTGACACACACATTCAACCCGGCAACCTCACAAAGGTTTCAAACAGACCGCTCATCCGCCCACCGGGTCCATCGCCCCTTCCTCTCCACCGAGCCGTTCCGCCGCCTGTCGCCCTGCTCCTCCGGCACTCCCTGGGAACTCCGCTCCCAGGCGCCTCAAAAAATTGCCCTGCCTGCCAAAACCCCGTCCCAGAGCCTGACCTCCGCCCAAACATTGGCGATGAACGTCGCCTCGCAGAGTGGCCGGGACCGGGGAAAAAAAACCCCAGCCGGGGGAGAAAAAAAAAAATCCCCCAGCTGGGGTTTTTTTATTCTAATTTTATTTTTACTCCTGTGGAAAAAGTTTGCTGTTAGCTACCACCACCAAACCCAACCCTCAAAACACCGTGAACACCCCACGCCGCACAACCCTATCAAAGGAGGTAGATGCAAAGGACTGCCACATACCAGGGACGCATGTAGTCCCATACCTACATTCACCCACACAACCCAGGGCCTCAAGAAAGGGCCCTGCCTGCAAAAAACCCATATCACCAAGCCTCACAACCCTACCGAAGCACGCATTCAACCCGGCAACCTCACAAAGGTTGCAAACAGACCGCTCATCCGCCCGCCGGGTCCATCGCCCCTTCCTCTCCACCGAGCCGTTCCGCCGCCTGTCGCCCTGCTCCTCCGGCACTCCCTGGGAACTCCGCTCCCAGGCGCCTCAAAAAATTGCCCTGCCTGCCAAAACCCCGTCCCAGAGCCTGACCTCCGCCTAAACATTGGCGATGAACGTCGCCTCGCAGAGTGGCCGGGACCGGGGAAAAAAAACCCCAGCCGGGGGAGGAAAAAAAAAATCCCCCAGCTGGGGTTTTTTTATTCTAATTTTATTTTTACTCCTGTGGACAAAGTTTGCTGTTAGCTACCACCACCAAACCCAACCCTCAAAACACCGTGAACACCCCACGCCGCACAACCCTATCAAAGGAGGTAGATGCAAAGGACTGCCACATACCAGGGACGCATGTAGTCCCATACCTACATTCACCCACACAACCCAGGGCCTCAAGAAAGGGCCCTGCCTGCAAAAAACCCATATCACCAAGCCTCAACAACCCTACCGAAGCACGCATTCAACCCGGCAACCTCACAAAGGTTTCAAACAGACCGCTCATCCGCCCACCGGGTCCATCGCCCCTTCCTCTCCACCGAGCCGTTCCGCCGCCTGTCGCCCTGCTCCTCCGGCACTCCCTGGGAACTCCGCTCCCAGGCGCCTCAAAAAATTGCCCTGCCTGCCAAAACCCCGTCCCAGAGCCTGACCTCCGCCCAAACATTGGCGATGAACGTCGCCTCGCAGAGTGGCCGGGACCGGGGAAAAAAAACCCCAGCCGGGGGAGAAAAAAAAAAATCCCCCAGCTGGGGTTTTTTTATTCTAATTTTATTTTTACTCCTGTGGAAAAAGTTTGCTGTTAGCTACCACCACCAAACCCAACCCTCAAAACACCGTGAACACCCCACGCCGCACAACCCTATCAAAGGAGGTAGATGCAAAGGACTGCCACATACCAGGGACGCATGTAGTCCCATACCTACATTCACCCACACAACCCAGGGCCTCAAGAAAGGGCCCTGCCTGCAAAAAACCCATATCACCAAGCCTCACAACCCTACCGAAGCACGCATTCAACCCGGCAACCTCACAAAGGTTGCAAACAGACCGCTCATCCGCCCACCGGGTCCATCGCCCCTTCCTCTCCACCGAGCCGTTCCGCCGCCTGTCGCCCTGCTCCTCCGGCACTCCCTGGGAACTCTGCTCCCAGGCGCCTCAAAAAATTGCCCTGCCTGCCAAAACCCCGTCCCAGAGCCTGACCTCCGCCCAAACGTTGGCGATGAACGTCGCCTCGCAGAGTGGCCGGGACCGGGGAAAAAAAACCCCAGCCGGGGGAGAAAAAAAAAAATCCCCCAGGTGGGGTTTTTTTATTGTGATTTTTGTTTTTCCACAGGAGTAACAAGTTTGCTGTTAGTTACCACCACCAAACCCAACCCTCAAAACACCGTGAACACCCCACACTGCACAACCCTATCAAAGACAGTTTCTACAAAATATATGTAACTACCCATGGCCCTGGTTCATTTCAAACTACATTCACCCATAGAACACAGGCAGCCAATATTGACTTCCGCATTCACTCAACCTCACTACGCAAGGATGTGTGAATGTACATCCAACGATACCACACCGGCTCTAATCTATCACACGCAGCAATGATGTACACGGGCGGATACTTCCGCCACGCCACAGTGGTAGATTAACTATGGACATTCACTCACCTACAACAGGCAAAGAGGGTACAACAAGCACTACATATGTGCAACCGTACAAGACAGCGGAGGTAAGTGCCTAGGTACACACACTCAGCCACACGAGTCACACAGGACAGCTATACAGATACACAACAATAAAGAACTGCACAATGGAAACTACATAGATATGTTCCAACAAACAAGAGCTGGAGGAATCTGTGCAGACATATACATACACCAATACAACAGTACGTGAACTCAACCGTACAAGTGTCGGAGGAAATTTAGTAGCGTGCAGTCACCCAAAGATGATGGTTACCAGAGGGAGGAACACATATTCCTTCACCTAAAAAAAAAGACCACAACAATTCACACTCAATAGCGATGTCACAATCACATCGCTCCACAAGGACCTACCGCGCAACATCCCCCACCTCACATGCACCTGGCTTCTCCTCTCACTTGCTCCTTACCCGTGCTGGACTTGGATGGTCACCATCCTTTGCGGCCCCCTGGAGATAAAAGCACAGAGTTGCCACTGCAATTCCTAAAAAAATCACCAGCTACACCACCCCCTTCTCTGCAACCCAGTTCACCTCAAACGCTCCTGTATCACCTTGCCCTGACTCGACACCCCCGGGCAGGGCGGCTCCAAGCCAAGACACCAAAACCACAGGCGAACCCTACACAGAACGCCAACAACAACACGCCTCAAAAAACAAGCCAAGCTGGTCGGCGAGAGCGACGACGCACAGACAGAAAACCTCCATCCGGGAAGAGCACGCGCAGAACCCTAGCGTGCTCCTAGCGCCACGCCAGAAAACGACGAGACCTTCGTGGGCGGGGACAAGCGCTTCCTCTCAAAACTGACAAGATGGATGCACAAGCAGCCCGCCTTCAAGACCTCAGCCCCTGAAGATGCAAGGAAGAAGCGCCACTCCCTAAAAGCGACAGCTAGCGAGCAGAGCCACTCACGCGGCCGGGAACGGCGCGGCACAAGACCACCGGCCAGAACCACCCGAGACGCCAAAACGATCCACGCTGGAAGCTTGCGACGCCAAAAGAGAAGCGCCCGATGGGCGCCGAGCCCACAACTAGGGCCTCGCCGGGCCCTACTAACGCTGCCGAGGCACCTGCCTCGATCCTACGGAAGAACGAACAACCGAGACCCGAGGAAGGTCAAACACACCCAACACCAAACACACAGACGCGCTACGCAACAACATGCACAGCCTGGAACCGCCCTGCCCAGGGCACACGTTCCTGTCATATTTCAGAGGAACCCGCTCCATTCCCCTGCTCAAAGGGGACCGCTTCCTAGACAACCCTCTCCCCTACGCTCTCTTTAAAACCCCTTCCTGCCACAGCCAACCGTGCCCCCCTCGCTCCCCCAACCCCTTCCCCAGCACCGTTGCCTCAACTTAGCTTTCAAGGGGCCGAGAGTCTCCCTCTTCCCTTCCTTCTGAAGGACAAGCACACGTCACTCCTCCAGTCACCAGCTGCCTCTTCGTCATCTGAAAAACAAAAACTATCACAAGCCCCACACAACAGCCCTGTCAGTCAGCATCCCGTCGCTCTACAAAGACCTAGGCCGCTGCATCCGTCTACCTCAGATGCGCCCAGCTGCTCTGCTCACTTGCTCTGTGGCCGTGCCCAACTCACACTGTTGTCCTCCCTTGTGGCCCCTAGGGATACCAGGAGACCATGTTACCACTGCACTTCCAAAGGAAGTTCTCCCCAGCCCCACGCCCCTCCTCCCTGCAACCCAGCTCACCTCAAACGCGCATCCAGTCCCAAGGGCAGCCGCACACCATCTAAAAAACCAAACAGAAATGCTTCAACCCGCTTGCCGCACAACACCTTGGTACGGAACCGCCGCCTTGACCGCAATCGCCTCACCTTCTCGGACCCCTCGTCGCCATGCGTCGTCTCCCCTCTGAAGGCTGATTGCGGCACCTGCAAAAATCCAAGCAGAAAGGCACCTGCTGAGAGGCTGCAGAACTGACAAGCTACCCACACCAATCCCCGTTTAAGACTCGCACCTTTTCCTCACCAGCTCACCTACCTGGACGCCATCAGATCCAACTGCCACGTTCAAGCTCGACCACCACCTGCAAGACCCAAACAGGGGTTGTTCATGACTCTAACTGCAAAGCCCCAAAGAGACACATCGCTACTTCAGCGCACCTAACATTGCTCACCCCGTGCAGTTCCCCTCCGGTGCCCGGATCCCGCTTGGCCCACCACATGCACCCTCAAATATTAATGCCATATCGCACTCACAGAGCCATCAGTCACCATTTCCTTCTACATACACCACGCACCAACTCACCTGCTTACAGCGCTATCCTCGGCCCTCCTCCGTCGCCCTGCACGACTCCTCCCTCGGCATCTGCAAAAATATCAAACAAGTCCCCTCAATGAACAGCAATAGCTTAGCCATTCCACAGGCCTTGTTCCCAGGTAGCAAGCCCATCGAGAGCCCAGCTAGGCCTGCTCTGCCATCTAAGCACCGTAGACCAAGCATTACGCCCGACCCACATCCAAGCCGGAATGCCCCTGAGATGCTCTCTGCTCCGCTGAAGCAGGAGCTCCCTCTCCCAGACAGCTACCGTCATCCCCTGGGAGGCCACAAAACACCATGGGAATTCTTCTTCTCACCCACTGACAACGGCCGCTCGATCTAAGAGGGCCACACATCTTTTCCCCCAAAGAAGCAAGGCACTTTGACACATGAGCGATGAGAGGCTGTGGCTTCTGTGCCGCCTCGCCCTGACTCTACACCCCCGGGCAGGGCGGCTCCAAGCCAAGACACCACAACCAGAGGCGAACTCTACACAGAACGCCAACAACAACACGTCTTAAAAAACAAGCCAAGTTGGTCGGCGAGAGCGACGACGCACAGACAGAAAACCTCCATCCGGGAAGAGCACGCGCAGAACCCTAGCGTGCTCCTAGCGCCACGCCAGAAAACGACGAGACCTTCGTGGGCGGGGACAAGCGCTTCCTCTCAAAACTGACAAGATGGATGCACAAGCAGCCCGCCTTCAAGACCTCAGCCCCTGAAGATGCAAGGAAGAAGCGCCACTCCCTAAAAGCGACAGCTAGCGAGCAGAGCCACTCACGCGGCCGGGAACGGCGCGGCACAAGACCACCGGCCAGAACCACCCGAGACGCCAAAACGATCCACGCTGGAAGCTTGCGACGCCAAAAGAGAAGCGCCCGATGGGCGCCGAGCCCACAACTAGGGCCTCGCCGGGCCCTACTAACGCTGCCGAGGCACCCGCCTCGATCCTACGGAAGAACGAACAACCGAGACCCGAGGAAGGTCAAACACACCCAACACCAAACACACAGACGCACTACGCAACAACATGCACAGCCTGGAACCGCCCTGCCCAGGGCACACGTTCCTGTCATATTTCAGAGGAACCCGCTCCATTCCCCTGCTCAAAGGGGACCGCTTCCTAGACAACCCTCTCCCCTACGCTCTCTTTAAAACCCCTTCCTGCCACAGCCAACCGTGCCCCCCTCGCTCCCCCAACCCCTTCCCCAGCACCGTTGCCTCAACTTAGCTTTCAAGGGGCCGAGAGTCTCCCTCTTCCCTTCCTTCTGAAGGACAACCACACGTCACTCCTCCAGTCACCAGCTGCCTCTTCGTCATCTGAAAAACAAAAACTATCACAAGCCCCACACAACAGCCCTGTCAGTCAGCATCCCGTCGCTCTACAAAGACCTAGGCCGCTGCATCCGTCTACCTCAGATGCGCCCAGCTGCTCTGCTCACTTGCTCTGTGGCCGTGCCCAACTCACACTGTTGTCCTCCCTTGTGGCCCCTAGGGATACCAGGAGACCATGTTACCACTGCCCTTCCAAAGGAAGTTCTCCCCAGCCCCACGCCCCTCCTCCCTGCAACCCAGCTCACCTCAAACGCGCATCCAGTCCCAAGGGCAGCCGCACACCATCTAAAAAACCAAACAGAAATGCTTCAACCCGCTTGCCGCACAACACCTTGGTACGGAACCGCCGCCCTGACCGCAATCGCCTCACCTTCTCAGACACCTCGTCGCCATGCGTCGTCTCCCCTCTGAAGGCTGATTGCGGCACCTGCAAAAATCCAAGCAGAAAGGCACCTGCTGAGAGGCTGCAGAACTGACAAGCTACCCACACCAATCCCCGTCTAAGACTCGCACCTTTTCCTCACCAGCTCACCTACCTGGACGCCATCAGATCCAACTGCCACGTTCAAGCTCGACCACCACCTGCAAGACCCAAACAGGGGTTGTTCATGACTCTAACTGCAAAGCCCCAAAGAGACACATCGCTACTTCAGCGCACCTAACATTGCTCACCCCGTGCAGTTCCCCTCCGGTGCCCGGATCCCGCTTGGCCCACCACATGCACCCTCAAATATTAATGCCATATCGCACTCACAGAGCCATCAGTCACCATTTCCTTCTACATACACCACGCACCAACTCACCTGCTTACAGCGCTATCCTCGGCCCTCCTCCGTCGCCCTGCACGACTCCTCCCTCGGCATCTGCAAAAATATCAAACAAGTCCCCTCAATGAACAGCAATAGCTTAGCCATTCCACAGGCCTTGTTCCCAGGTAGCAAGCCCATCGAGAGCCCAGCTAGGCCTGCTCTGCCATCTGAACACCGTAGACCAAGCATTACGCCCGACCCACATCCAAGCCGGAATGCCCTTGAGATGCTCTCTGCTCCGCTGAAGCAGGAGCTCCCTCTCCCAGACAGCTACCGTCATCCCCTGGGAAGCCACAAAACACCATGGGAATTCTTCTTCTCACCCACTGACAACGGCTGCTCGATCTAAGAGGGCCACACATCATTTCCCCCAAAGAAGCAAAGCACTTTGACACATAAGCCATAGCCTCTCATCGTTCCTGTGCCACCTTGCCCTGACTCGACACCCCCGGGCAGGGCGGCTCCCAGCCAAGACACCACAACCACAGGCGAACCCTACACAGAACGCCAACAACAACACGTCTTAAAAAACAAGCCAAGTTGGTCGGCGAGAGCGACGACGCACAGACAGAAAACCTCCATCCGGGAAGAGCACGCGCAGAACCCTAGCGTGCTCCTAGCGCCACGCCAGAAAACGACGAGACCTTCGTGGGCGGGGACAAGCGCTTCCTCTCAAAACTGACAAGATGGATGCACAAGCAGCCCGCCTTCAAGACCTCAGCCCCTGAAGATGCAAGGAAGAAGCGCCACTCCCTAAAAGCGACAGCTAGCGAGCAGAGCCACTCACGCGGCCGGGAACGGCGCGGCACAAGACCACCGGCCAGAACCACCCGAGACGCCAAAACGATCCACGCTGGAAGCTTGCGACGCCAAAAGAGAAGCGCCCGATGGGCGCCGAGCCCACAACTAGGGCCTCGCCGGGCCCTACTAACGCTGCCGAGGCACCTGCCTCGATCCTACGGAAGAACGAACAACCGAGACCCGAGGAAGGTCAAACACACCCAACACCAAACACACAGACGCGCTACGCAACAACATGCACAGCCTGGAACCGCCCTGCCCAGGGCACACGTTCCTGTCATATTTCAGAGGAACCCGCTCCATTCCCCTGCTCAAAGGGGACCACTTCCTAGACAACCCTCTCCCCTACGCTCTCTTTAAAACCCCTTCCTGCCACAGCCAACCGTGCCCCCCTCGCTCCCCCAACCCCTTCCCCAGCACCGTTGCCTCAACTTAGCTTTCAAGGGGCCGAGAGTCTCCCTCTTCCCTTCCTTCTGAAGGACAAGCACACGTCACTCCTCCAGTCACCAGCTGCCTCTTCGTCATCTGAAAAACAAAAACTATCACAAGCCCCACACAACAGCCCTGTCAGTCAGCATCCCGTCGCTCTACAAAGACCTAGGCCGCTGCATCCGTCTACCTCAGATGCGCCCAGCTGCTCTGCTCACTTGCTCTGTGGCCGTGCCCAACTCACACTGTTGTCCTCCCTTGTGGCCCCTAGGGATACCAGGAGACCATGTTACCACTGCACTTCCAAAGGAAGTTCTCCCCAGCCCCACGCCCCTCCTCCCTGCAACCCAGCTCACCTCAAACGCGCATCCAGTCCCAAGGGCAGCCGCACACCATCTAAAAAACCAAACAGAAATGCTTCGACCCGCTTGCCGCACAACACCTTGGTACGGAACCGCCGCCTTGACCACAATCGCCTCACCTTCTCGGACCCCTCGTCGCCATGCGTCGTCTCCCCTCTGAAGGCTGATTGCGGCACCTGCAAAAATCCAAGCAGAAAGGCACCTGCTGAGAGGCTGCAGAACTGACAAGCTACCCACACCAATCCCCGTTTAAGACTCGCACCTTTTCCTCACCAGCTCACCTACCTGGACGCCATCAGATCCAACTGCCATGTTCAAGCTCGACCACCACCTGCAAGACCCAAACAGGGGTTGTTCATGACTCTAACTGCAAAGCCCCAAAGAGACACATCGCTACTTCAGCGCACCTAACATTGCTCACCCCGTGCAGTTCCCCTCCGGTGCCCGGATCCCGCTTGGCCCACCACATGCACCCTCAAATATTAATGCCATATCGCACTCACAGAGCCATCAGTCACCACTTCCTTCTACATACACCACGCACCAACTCACCTGCTTACAGCGCTATCCTCGGCCCTCCTCCGTCGCCCTGCACGACTCCTCCCTCGGCATCTGCAAAAATATCAAACAAGTCCCCTCAATGAACAGCAATAGCTTAGCCATTCCACAGGCCTTGTTCCCAGGTAGCAAGCCCATCGAGAGCCCAGCTAGGCCTGCTCTGCCATCTAAGCACCGTAGACCAAGCATTACGCCCGACCCACATCCAAGCCGGAATGCCCCTGAGATGCTCTCTGCTCCGCTGAAGCAGGAGCTCCCTCTCCCAGACAGCTACCGTCATCCCCTGGGAGGCCACAAAACACCATGGGAATTCTTCTTCTCACCCACTGACAACGGCCGCTCGATCTAAGAGGGCCACACATCTTTTCCCCCAAAGAAGCAAGGCACTTTGACACATGAGCGATGAGAGGCTGTGGCTTCTGTGCCGCCTCGCCCTGACTCTACACCCCCAGGCAGGGCGGCTCCAAGCCAAGACACCACAACCAGAGGCGAACTCTACACAGAACGCCAACAACAACACGTCTTAAAAAACAAGCCAAGTTGGTCGGCGAGAGCGACGACGCACAGACAGAAAACCTCCATCCGGGAAGAGCACGCGCAGAACCCTAGCGTGCTCCTAGCGCCACGGCAGAAAACGACGAGACCTTCGTGGGCGGGGACAAGCGCTTCCTCTCAAAACTGACAAGATGGATGCACAAGCAGCCCGCCTTCAAGACCTCAGCCCCTGAAGATGCAAGGAAGAAGCGCCACTCCCTAAAAGCGACAGCTAGCGAGCAGAGCCGCTCATTCAGCCGGGAACGGCGCGGCACAAGACCACCGGCCAGAACCACCCGAGACGCCAAAACGATCCACGCTGGAAGCTTGCGACGCCAAAAGAGAAGCGCCCGATGGGCGCCGAGCCCACAACTAGGGCCTCGCCGGGCCCTACTAACGCTGCCGAGGCACCCGCCTCGATCCTACGGAAGAACGAACAACCGACACCCGAGGAAGGTCAAACACACCCAACACCAAACACACAGACGCGCTACGCAACAACATGCACAGCCTGGAACCGCCCTGCCCAGGGCACACGTTCCTGTCATATTTCAGAGGAACCCGCTCCATTCCCCTGCTCAAAGGGGACCGCTTCCTAGACAACCCTCTCCCCTACGCTCTCTTTAAAACCCCTTCCTGCCACAGCCAACCGTGCCCCCCTCGCTCCCCCAACCCCTTCCCCAGCACCGTTGCCTCAACTTAGCTTTCAAGGGGCCGAGAGTCTCCCTCTTCCCTTCCTTCTGAAGGACAAGCACACGTCACTCCTCCAGTCACCAGCTGCCTCTTCGTCATCTGAAAAACAAAAACTATCACAAGCCCCACACAACAGCCCTGTCAGTCAGCATCCCGTCGCTCTACAAAGACCTAGGCCGCTGCATCCGTCTACCTCAGATGCGCCCAGCTGCTCTGCTCACTTGCTCTGTGGCCGTGCCCAACTCACACTGTTGTCCTCCCTTGTGGCCCCTAGGGATACCAGGAGACCATGTTACCACTGCCCTTCCAAAGGAAGTTCTCCCCAGCCCCACGCCCCTCCTCCCTGCAACCCAGCTCACCTCAAACGCGCATCCAGTCCCAAGGGCAGCCGCACACCATCTAAAAAACCAAACAGAAATGCTTCAACCCGCTTGCCGCACAACACCTTGGTACGGAACCGCCGCCCTGACCGCAATCGCCTCACCTTCTCGGACCTCTCGTCGCCATGCGTCGTCTCCCCTCTGAAGGCTGATTGCGGCACCTGCAAAAATCCAAGCAGAAAGGCACCTGCTGAGAGGCTGCAGAACTGACAAGCTACCCACACCAATCCCCGTTTAAGACTCGCACCTTTTCCTCACCAGCTCACCTACCTGGACGCCATCAGATCCAACTGCCATGTTCAAGCTCGACCACCACCTGCAAGACCCAAACAGGGGTTATTCATGACTAACTGCAAAGCCCCAAAGAGACACATCGCTACTTCAGCGCACCTAACATTGCTCACCCCGTGCAGTTCCCCTCCGGTGCCCGGATCCCGCTTGGCCCACCACATGCACCCTCAAATATTAATGCCATATCGCACTCACAGAGCCATCAGTCACCACTTCCTTCTACATACACCACGCACCAACTCACCTGCTTACAGCGCTATCCTCGGCCCTCCTCCGTCGCCCTGCACGACTCCTCCCTCGGCATCTGCAAAAATATCAAACAAGTCCCCATCAATGAACAGCAATAGCTTAGCCATTCCACAGGCCTTGTTCCCAGGTAGCAAGCCCATCGAGAGCCCAGCTAGGCCTGCTCTGCCATCTAAACACCGTAAACCAAGCATTACACCCGACCCACATCCAAGCCGGAATGCCCCTGAGATGCTCTCTGCTCCGCTGAAGCAGGAGCTCCCTCTCCCAGACAGCTACCGTCATCCCCTGGGAGGCCACAAAACACCATGGGAATTCTTCTTCTCACCCACTGACAACGGCCGCTCGATCTAAAAGGGCCACACATCTTTTCCCCCAAAGAAGCAAGGCACTTTGACACATGAGCGATGAGAGGCTGTGGCTTCTGTGCCGCCTCGCCCTGACTCGACACCCCCAGGCAGGGCAGCTCCAAGCCAAGACACCACAACCACAGGCGAACCCTACACAGAACGCCAACAACAACACGTCTTAAAAAAACAAGCCAAGTTGGTCGGCGAGAGCGACGACGCACAGACAGAAAACCTCCATCCGGGAAGAGCACGCGCAGAACCCTAGCGTGCTCCTAGCGCCACGGCAGAAAACGACGAGACCTTCGTGGGCGGGGACAAGCGCTTCCTCTCAAAACTGACAAGATGGATGCACAAGCAGCCCGCCTTCAAGACCTCAGCCCCTGAAGATGCAAGGAAGAAGCGCCACTCCCTAAAAGCGACAGCTAGCGAGCAGAGCCG
Organism: Phalacrocorax carbo; assembly: GCF_963921805.1. Classification (NCBI taxonomy): domain Eukaryota; kingdom Metazoa; phylum Chordata; class Aves; order Suliformes; family Phalacrocoracidae; genus Phalacrocorax; species Phalacrocorax carbo. The sequence goes on along the minus strand of NW_026990446.1, from coordinate 518,466 downwards.
CTCATGCGGCTGGGAACGGCGCAGCACAAGACCGCCAGCCAGAACCACCCGAGACGCCAAAATGATCCACGCTGGAAGCTTGCGACGCCAAAAGAGAAGCGCCCGATGGGCGCCGTGCCCACAACTAGGGCCTCGCCGGGCCCTACTAACGCTGCCGAGGCACCTGCCTCGATCCTACGGAAGAACGAACAACCGAGACCCGAGGAAGGTCAAACACACCCAACACCAAACACACAGACGCACTACGCAACAACATGCACAGCCTGGAACCGCCCTGCCCAGGGCACACGTTCCTGTCATATTTCAGAGGAACCCGCTCCATTCCCCTGCTCAAAGGGGACCGCTTCCTAGACAACCCTCTCCCCTACGCTCTCTTTAAAACCCCTTCCTGCCACAGCCAACCGTGCCCCCCTCGCTCCCCCAACCCCTTCCCCAGCACCGTTGCCTCAACTTAGCTTTCAAGGGGCCGAGAGTCTCCCTCTTCCCTTCCTTCTGAAGGACAAGCACACATCACTCCTCCAGTCACCAGCTGCCTCTTCGTCATCTGAAAAACAAAAACTATCACAAGCCCCACACAACAGCCCTGTCAGTCAGCATCCCATCGCTCTACAAAGACCTAGGCCGCTGCATCCGCCTACCTCAGATGCGCCCAGCTGCTCCGCTCACCCGGCTGCTCCGTGCCCATTCCGGACGAGGATGAACGCCACCCCCTGCAGCCCCTAGAGATACCACAGGATACACAAAGTTACCATCGCTCTGCCAAAAAAGGAAGAACGAACCACACCAGCCCCACGCCCCTCCCCTCTGCGACCCAGCTCACCTCAAATGCGCATCCAGGCCCAAAGGCAGCCGGCGCACAACCTGCAACGCCAAAGACAAACGCTTCAATTGGGTGGCCGTACGACACCTTGCTCTCAGACAACAGCCTGGCCTTCAAGCCCCTCACCTCTCGGACCTCTCGTCGCCATGCGGCGTCTCCCCTCCGAAGCCTGCGTGCGGCACCTGCAGGAACCCAAGCAAAAAAAGGACCCGCTCAGGTGCTGCGGGAGTCTCAGGACACCCGCACCAACCCCCCCATCTCAGACACGCACCTTTTCCTCGACAGCTCACCTGCCTGGCCTCCATCAGATACGGTCGCCATCTTGAGGCTCGCCCACCACCTGCAAGAGCCAAACGCATGTTGTTCACAACCACCTGCAACGCGACCCCTCAGGACGAATCGCTACGCTTCAGCCCACCCGTCACCGCTCGCCCTGTGCGATTCCCCTCCTGTGCCCGGATCCCGCTCGGCTCCTCGCACGCGCCCAAAGAAAAACACCATAATGGGCTCATAGAGCCAACAGCCGCATCTTCCCTCTAGATACATCGCACACCAACTCACCTGCTGACAGCGCCGTCCTCCATCACCCTGCACGACTCCTCCCTCGGCACCTGCCAAACCGATGTCAAACAAGTCACCTGCATGCACGGCGACAGCTGAAACACGACACAGGTCTCAATCGCATGCAGGAACACCCCTCGAGAGCCCAACTAGGGCGGCTCTTAAACATGAGCACAATACATCAAACATTAAGCCCAGCACACAGACAAGCCAGAACACCCTTGACATGCTACCTGCTCGGCTAAGACTCTAGCTCCCTCCCACAGACACCTACGGTTGTTCCCTGGGGGCCCACAAAACCCAACAGGAATTACTTCCCTCACCCACCGACAACAGCCAGTCGATCCGAGACGGCTGCAAAATTCCTTCCCCTCCTCCCCCACCCCCGCAAAGCCTGGGCGCATCCCTAGATGCCAGCACCACCCACCTCGCCCTGACTCTACATCCCCGGGCGGGGCGGCTCCAAGACAAACGCAGAACAACGCTACGCAGAACGCTACAAGCAACGGACCCCGAAGGATGAGAGGCAGCTCTCGGAGAGAACGACGACACCCAGACGGAACCCCCCGTCCGGCAAGACCGCCTGCGGGACCCCGACGGTGACGTCGGCAGGCCCTACGGCAACACCAGAGAACGCCAACAGCTTCGCGGACCGTGACAAGAGCTTCCTCTCACAACCGAGACGACAGACGCGCACGCAGCCCAGCTTCAAGACCTAACCGCCTAAGGACGCGAGGAAGAAATGCCAGTCCTCAAAAAACTCACAGCGACAGAGCGGCGCCGCTCACGCAGCCGGGAACGACGACGCCCAAGACGACCGTCCGAGACGCCAAAACAATCCACGCCTGAAGCTTGCGACGCCAGAAGAGAAGCGCCCGATGGGCGCCGAGCCCACGACTAGGGCCTCGCCGGGCCCTAGTAACGCTGCCGAGGCACCTGTCTGGCTCCTAAAGAACAAAGAGAACAACCGAGACCCGAGGAAGGTCGGAGACACCCAACACAAAACACACACGCTGCACAGTAACACACACAGCCTGGAGCCGCCCTGCCCGGCACACGCTCCCGTCACATTGAAGAGGAACCTGCTCCTTTTCCCTGCTCCCAAAGGGGACCGCTTCCCGGACAGCCCGCTCCGCCGCGCCATCTTTAAAACCCCTCCCTCCCGCAACCCCTTCCTCAGCACCGTTGCCTCAACTTAGCTTTCAAGGGGCCGAGAGTCTCGGTCTGCCCATCCTTCAGATACGGCTCGCCCACCACCTGCAAGAGCCAAACGCATGTTGCTCACAACCACCTGCAACGCGACCCCTCGGGACGAATCGCTACGCTTCAGCCCACCCATCACCGCTTACCGTAGCCTTCGCTGAGGTCTCATCACCACACTGTGTCTCTCCCACAAAGCCTACATGGAGCATGTGCAAGAACTTAAGGAAGAAGATACATGCTACGGTATTACCCACAACAGCAACCTACCCACGCCGAATCCCGTTCTCACACATCTTTTCTTTGACAGCTTGCCTGCCCAGCCTCTGTCAGTTCCAGCTGCCACTTTGAGGCTCACCCATCACCTGTAACACACAAGTAACACAGGTCACTTTTACCTTCGCTATCAACACAACACCTCAGAAAGAACCGCTACTTCAGCACACCAATCACCTCTCACCTTGATCCACTCCCCTCCCGTGTCCAGCTCACACTTGGCTCGTTCCTACCGCCTTCTAACCCCCCAAAACACACTGCAGACTCATTCAGCCATCAGTCACATCTTCCTTCTATATACCACACACCGGCCTACCTTCTTACAGCATTTCCCCGGCTTTCCTCTGTCACCCTGAACAACTCCTCCGCCGCCTCTGGAAAAAAAGGACATGGTGGAAGTCACCTGGATGCACAGCAATAGCTTAACCGATCCATAGGTTTTGCTCCCACGTAGGAATACCATGTAGAGCCCAACTACCACCTGCCGTTAAAAGACATACGGTAACTCAAGCATTACACCCTATACACGTACAAACCTGAAGACCGTTAGGATGTACTCTCAGCTAGCACTCTAGCTGCCAGCTACATTCATCCCCTTAACATCTACAAAATACTACTAATGTTACTGACCTTTCCCATTGCTTTTGGCTCTCGGCTCTGCACAAGGCTACGCAGGGTTTTACAGAAGTCTATGGATATTAACTATCCACTTGTATCGCTCTTCTTTTTCTAAAGAAACAGCATATATAAATTCCCATACGTAAAAGCATACGGAACACTCACCCTAACCCCTACCGCATCTTATCAATACCCTTAACAGTTAATGTCGACACCTTCCAGATTACACAAGAGAGTTAATGAAAATAATTTTAAGATTCAATAAAGTTGAGAATTCCAATAATAAAAAGAAACATACTTAAAACTAAAAAGAAAAAAATAACAGAACAGCATACTATCAAGCCATCTTACCACACCTGAACCTCCAATGCAGTATTAGATAAGGAAAAACATATAAGTTTAGACACAAATGATCTTTCAAATTTAAATGCCACCAACCCTTATCGAGTTCTAAAAGCCTTACCTCCCACAAACATCTGCATTTCTTTAAATATCAAAACATACCTATCCAAAAGATTTAAACAGCTCAAAACTTACAATTAAGTGCACGAACACTAAAGCACCCACACTGGAGAAACCCAGGAGGAAAGTGAGCTCCCTCACCAGAGGCTGTGGCTCATATACCCCGGGCCCTGCCCACCACCCTTCCCACAATCACCTGGGAAAGGGGAGGGGTGAACCACCACAGGGTATAAAGGCAGCTGAAGGAACAGCAGGGAGTTTTCTCAAGTACTTTATGTTTACAGCATGGAAGAAAACTAAAAGAGTGGTTCTTACTGCAATTATACTACCGTTTGTTTTTCTTCACCTACGTGTATTGCAGCAGCAACGTAGCCAGGTAAGAAATTACATTTCATTTTCTTGGGATGCATACAGGGAAAAACCATGTCTTACTAATTTATAGAGAGGAACAGCTCCTGGATTATAACAACACTATTATGACCGTTAGTTGCATGTTTTACTTTTCTGTAAAACAGAAGAGTTATACAGTTATGGTTCACTTCTAGCAAAACCACACATACTATCTACATACTAGCAGAGCTATAGTCTAGCTATGACTGAATGGCAAAGTGAATTAAATCTCTGGTTCAAACAAAATTATTTTGTATAAATCACTGATAATTCAGAGTAATTTTGACACTCTCTGACTGATTTCCTTAAGAGATTGATAGCAGTCTCAAAGGACAAAAATTACGAAAGGGAAATACAGGAATGGTATCAAAAGTTATATGAAGAGTCCTAATGAGCATATAAGCAGCTAAATAAAGAATAAATGGGGAAGTGCAATAAAAACTCATTGAGACGTGTGTTGCTAAAAATAGATCCACGCTATTGATTCTCCGAGAACCTCGAGAGAAGATCAGAGCCACCCGTAGACATTTTTGGGGTACCAGATACCAAAGAGAAACATACAATAAGACAGAAAACAAATTAATTACTGCAGAGTACAAAGATGGCTTTAGGAAAGGTTCTGGCAGAACAAGAGGCGTTGTCACAGGGATAGAAATAGTTTCTAATGGACCAGAGAAACTAAAGCAGTGGTGAGAATGCAGGAAGCTCAAAAGGGAATTCACCAAACTAACAGATATTCTCGGGGGAGCCGGAACAGGGGGGCGGCAAAGAATTGAGAAAACAAAATGGGGATCGGGGTAACAGATACCGACTCAGGAATAGAGCTGGAGGGTAAAGAGGGGTGCAGAGTGCCCTTCTGAGCTAGAACAGAGTCCTGGGCTATAGGGGATGTCTCACGGGAACTCAGCAAACGGAGCAGAGGAGTGCCGAGGGAGCCCGAGACACCAAAGAACCCTTGGAGCGGGAGCCTGAGGGAAGTCTAGGAAAGGACCGTGACTAGGATAGAAGATGTCCTGAGGAAGGCAGAGAGACAGAAAACTATTTGGGGATGTGACAATTACATCCAGAGGGCATCTGAGCTCAGTAAACGCAACGTGAGAAAGCCAGGGAACAAATGGAGGCACAAACGGGAAGAAGAAAGGACAGAATGACTGCTGTGCGCAGCATATACAGACTCGGGAAATCTTCAGATGGTGAGAGAGGGGCGCGAGTGCCGCGGCAAAGCTAAAAGTGCGCAGAATGCGACCTCAAAGGGGCCGGTAGGTGTGGCGGCACCCTGAGGGGTCCCGGATGAGGCGCAGAGACAAAAGAATGCTCTGGGAAATGAGGATACGGTCTGGAGGGGTGTGACCAAATTACAGATCTCCTCAGGAGCCGGGGACCGGCTGGAGGTACCGTAGTCAGCAGACGGTATGCTAAGAGTGCTCCGAGGCACAAGCAAACCCGAAGACTGGGTTCAGAGATAACAAGGGAAGACCAAAGTCCGCTACTGAGCTAAAACAGGGTTGTGGGACGCAAAGGGGCTCTCTGGACGCACGGCGACTGGGAGCGGAGGGGTCACGAAAGGCTCGCGGGGTAAGAGATTGAAAAGGAGAGTAAATGCTACCAAAATACTGTGGAGCACAGGGAAGGTCTCGGGAGGCATCCTAGATGGCATAGAAAAGAAAAAGATTGCTCTTTTTTGGGAACAGATGTCTCGGGAGAGGTGCGATTGTGACAACAATGTGCCGCTGGGGAACGTCTAAGACGGTGAGGTAAAAGGACGATGAGGTAAAAGAAGAAATTTAAAAAGCTGTGACACTAACAAAAGACAAGAAATGATTCAAGTGCTAATACAGCCAATGGATAACATGAGGCAGAAAGGTTAAAAACTGATAGTAAAGAAATAGGGAAAAACATAAATACCCAAGGGCAATTGAATTGGAGATGTAGAAAAAAAAATTAAACACTGAGGGATGTTAAAAAAACAAAGAGAAAAATGAAAAGACAGAGACAGCAAACTGAAACGGGAGCGAAAAGAAAGTTAAAATGCAGCGGTACTAATGAAAGATAAGAAATAATTCTGAGAAACAGCAAAGGGAATAACAGTAGACAGAACACTTAGGAAGCAAGACATTAGGAATGGGAAGGGCAAAAATAAACAGGGACCGCAATCTAAAAGAGAAAGCAAATTTTTAAATCTGTGACACTAAGGGAAGAGAAGAAGTAATTTTAAAATAAGACAGCAAAGGGGGTTAAAATTGGCATAGAAAAGGTTTAAAAAGCAAGGGGGATTATGGAAATAAAGATAAAATTTAACCCATAGGGACAGCAAACAGAGATGGATAAAGAAAACTGGTAAAGTGATGGTGTTAAGGGAAGACATATACTTTAAAGAAAACAGAGCAAAATAAGCACAGGACACTGGCTAAAGGAAGAAATCTGAAAAATGACGGGGATTAGGGAAACCGAGAGCAAACTATTAATAACAGGGATGAAAAATAGAAAAATATTATAAAAGCAAAGGTACTGCTACTAAAGACAAGAAATAACTCTAAAACATAAAGACACCAGATAAAATTATACAAAATTTTAGCGGCAAATACAATTCAAGAAATGAGGCAAAAGATTTAAAAATAGCAAAGGTCAAGTAAAATGGAAATGTAGAAAGTGGAAAAAGCAAGGTCATTAGTGAAAGAGAAGAAATAATTTTTTAAAACTTCCAAAGGAATGAGAGTTAACTTACAAATAACATTTAAAAAGGAAGGGCTTATAGGGAAATAAAAGAAAAAAATTAAAACAGAGACGGTAACCTAGAAGAGAGGTAGAAAGAAAATGGAAAAAGCGAGGGCGCTAGAGAGAGACGAGAAATAATTTTGCAAAGACAGCAAAGGGAACGGAGGTTGCTGTAGAAAGAATGCTTAGCAAGCAGTGAGTATTAGGAAATAAAGACAATCTTATGAAATAGGGACAGCGACCCCAAAAAAGACATGAAAAGGAAATGTAAAAAGCGAGAGCGCTATGAAAAAGAAAAATAATTGAGAAGTAACACCAGCGAAAGAGACAAAAGGAGAAAACTTTAAAAGCCAAGGGATTAAGAGACAATAATAACTAAAAAATAGTAACAGAATTAAAACACAGACATAAAATTTAAAAAGTGATGGTGCTAAGGAAAATGCTGAAAATGAACAAGTGACCACAGCAAAGGTGATAATAGTACACAAAGAGAACACGATAAAAGCAAGGGTGGTTACGGTACCAATGGAAAAAAATTAAAAGGGATTGAATAAGGAGTTCCGCTATCTCAAAGGGGGAAAAGCATTCTTCCTTGGGAATTTGCAGGGCTCGGGGAGGCGGCTTTAAGGGAGACTTGGAGGGGAAGGGATATAGCCAGGCTCGCTAAAGAAGAGCCTAGGGGCGGCGTGCCGAGCTCGAGGGTGAAATCGATATCCCAGCTTGAGCGTGTCTATCCTGGTGCACGCAGCATAGATGCCGTAAGCCGGGAGATAGAAGCTGTTGTGCAGCGGGATAGCTTTGGTTTTCTTGCCGTCGCAGACATCGCAGAATCATAGAACATTCTGGGTCAGAAGGGACCCACGAGGATTAGAGTCCAACTCCTTTCCCTGCACAGGACAACCCAAAATTCACCCCACGCCTCCAATGGTGTTGCCCTAGTGCTGCTTGATTATTGTCAGGCTTGGCGTTGTGCCTGCTTCCCTGGGGAGCCTGTTCCATGTTCTGTGGCCCTCTGAGTGAAAAACCTTTTCCTAATACCCACCCTAAACCTCCCCTGGCCCATCCTCCTGCCGTTCCCTCAGGTCCTATTGTTGGTCACCGGAGAAAAATGATTGGCACCCCCTCCACCCCTTGTGAGGAAGCTGCAGAGGGGAGATGAGGTCTCCCTGTCTCTAGGCTTAATAAACCAAGTGACTTTAGCTGCTCCTAGTACGGTTTCTCACCACATGCGGTGGGATGCCTCGTACGATTCCAGTGCTGTGACGGATGGCTCTAATCTCTTACGAAAGGTTAGGCAAGGAAGGAGATGTGGTGGGGTGGCTCTGTATGTTACGTACTGTTTTGGCTGTAGAGAGCTCAATGATTGGGAGGATGAGGTTGATGGCTTATGGGTAAGGATGAGGGGAAAGGCCAACGAGGCAGGTATCCAGCTGGGGGTCTGCTGTAGACCACCTGACTGTAATGAAGAAGTAGCTGAAGAATTCTACAGGCATCTGGCAGAACTCTCCCAATTGCTACCCCTTATTTTCACAGGGCACTTGAACTTACCAGATGTCTGCTGGAAAGAAAACGCAGCAGAGGAAACTGTCTAGGAGGTTCGTGGAGCACGTGGAAGGTAACTTCCTGATGCAGCTGGTAAATGAGCCTACTGGGGAGGTGCCTCGACTGACCTGCTCTTTAGAAACAGAAGAACTGGTGGGAGATGTGGGGGTTGGAAGCCATTTTGTGCCTAGCGACTGCACCCTGATGGAATTCCTGATGCCTGGCAAAATAAGGAAGGGGGGCTGGCAAAATCTATACCGTGGACTTGCGGAGGGCAGGCTTTGGACTCTTCGGGACGCTGGTTAAAAGGGTTCCTTGGGAGGAAGTCCTGAAGGGCTAAGGGGTCCTGGAAGGCTGGACGTTCAAGAAGGAAATCTGGAAGGTACAGAACCAGGTTGTCCCCGTGTGTAGTAAGACAAACGGGCAGGAAGATGACAGGCCTGGCTGAACAGAGAGCTTTTGTGGTGGCTCGGTGGGGGGTGAGGGGAAAGGAGAGTTTACTGCTTTTGAAGACTGGGTAGGCAAGTCAAGAACAGAACACAGAGCTTGTTATGCCAATCGGAGAGCAAACCAGGAAGGCAAAAGCCCAGCTAGAACTCAACTGGCCACTGTTGTTAGAGATGACAAAACATGCTTTTACACATATGCTAACAGCAGAAAGAGAGCCAAAGAGAATCTCCATCCTCTACTGGGGCCGGGGTGGGGAATGCTGCCACTGAGGAATAGACTGAGGTACTTGATGCCTTCTTGGCCTCAGTCTCTAGTAGACTGGCTGTTTATCACCAGGGTAGTAATGGGTCACCTTCAGTGCATTCACCAGGCATGTACAGGATGACCAGGGGATCAGGCCCAGACACCACAGGTTCTTGAAAGGCAGGTTCTGCCTGACCAACCCAGTCTCCTTCTATGACCAGGTGACCCACCCAGTGGATGAGGGAAGGGCCGTGGATGTTATCTACCTGTACTTCAGTAAAGCCTTTGACACTGTCTCCCACAGCATTTTGCTGGAGAAGCTGGTGGTTCCTAGCTTGGACAGGTGTACTCTTTGCTGAGTACAAAACTAGCTGGATGGCTGAGCCCCAAGAGTAGTGGTGAAAGAAGTTAAATCAAATTTGTGGCTGGTCATGAGCGCTGTTCCCCAGGGGTCAACTTTAGGACTAGTCTTGTTCCATGTCTTTATCAATGATCTGAATGAGGGGACAGTGTGCCTTCAGTAAGTTTGCAGATGATACCAAGTTGGCCGGGAGTGTTCATCTGTCTGAGGGTAGGAAGGCTCTGCAGAGGGATCTGGACAGGCTGGACCCATGGCCTGACATCAGTTCTATGAGAATTAACAAGGCTGAGTGCCAGGTCCCGTGCTCGGGTCACAACGACCCGATGCAATAGGCTTGGGGAATAGCGGCTGGAAAACTGTGTGGCAGAGAAGGACCCGGGGGTGCCAGTTGACAGCCGGCTGAACGTGAGGCAGCAGTCCGCCTGGGTTGGGAAGGAGGCCGATGGGGTCCTGCCTTGTATCAAAAATAGTGTGGCCAGCAGGAGTAGGGAAGTGATTGTACCCCTGACTTGGCACTGGTGAGGCCGTACCTTGAGTATCGTGTTCCCTTTTGGGCCCTTCAGTACAAAAAGGACATTGAGTAGTTGGAGTATGTCCAGAGAAGGGCAACAAAGCTTGGGGAAGGGTCTGGAAAACAAGCCTTATGAAGAGCGGCTGAGGGAACTGGGGTGGTTTAAGTCTGCAGAAGAGAAGGCTCAAAGGAGGTTGTAGTGAACTGGGTGTAGGTTTCTTTTCCCAATGAGCTAGCGATTGGACAAGAGGAAATGGTGTCGAGTTCCATCAGGGAATGATCAGATAGGGTATTAGGAAAAATTTCTTTACCTGAAGAGTCATCAGGTATTGGAACAGGCTGCCCAGAGAGGTGGTGCAGTTGCCCTCCCTGGAGGCGTTAGAAAGATGCGTACACGTGGCACTTGAGGACGTGCTTTAGGAGCCATGGTAGTATGGGGTTGATGACTGGACTCAATGATATCACAGGTCTCTTCCAACCTTAGGTCTATTAAAAAAATAAACAGTGACCTTGATAAAATATTTTAAAAGCAATGGGGTGCACGGACAACAAATAACCCTTAAAATTAGGGATTGGCAGCTTCGTAAAACTAAACCTAGAAAGAGAATTTTAAAAGCAATGGGGTAAGGGACAGACAGGAAAAAGTAAGAAATAAGGTCCGCAAACTAAATCAGTGAAGACAAACAAAACTGAAAAAGTGATTTAGTTGAGGACAGGCAGGAAGAAACAAACGTGGATGTGGAAATCAACGTAGACAGGCAGCGCAAATGTAGAAATCAACGGGGTTCTGGCCACATGGGTAGAAGTGAAATATCAAGAGAGGGAGATGGATAGATGGCCACAGAGAAAGGACGTAGGAAGAGCAAACCGGGGCAGAGCAGAGGGAGTCACTTCAATGGAGATAGGTCGCTGGGTAGAGGCAGACCTGGAAATGCAATTTTTACAAGTAATAGGGAAGAAAGAAATAATAGCAGGTGTGGAGCCAGAAAAGGAGAGGTATAGGAAGGCAACATAGAAGGCGACGGGGTGCAGGGCAGTATTGGCAGAAGACCAAAAAGCTTTGGAAAACTGTGCAGCCCGAAAAGGAGACAGAGGCAGGGACAGGCAAGGAGGCAGACAGAGACTGGGAAAAGCATAGCGGGTGGAGTGAGCAAGCAACTCCCTGGTGCAGAGTTGCCAGCTGGGGCTAAACCACGGCACACGCTTGTCCTGGTTTGGCAGGGAAGGGACCGTCCGTCGCCTGGCTCCTGGAGCGACGGGCTGCTGGGCAGAGGGGGAGGCCACCAAAGATAAGGAGCAGGGCACAGGACAGTAGGAAGAGAGAAGAGAAAAGCGGCATGCGGCTGGATGGGGCGGGGGGACGTGTGTACGTGTAGTGAGAAAGCATGAGGCAGGGAACAGGACGGCCAGAGAAGGACAGGGAGCCTGTCAGAGGTGGAGATAAAAGCAGCAGAGAGGGGAAGAGAGGCAGCAGAAAGAGGGAAGAGCAGGACAGAGACCAAGAAAGAACGATGAGGAGCAGGCTGGAAACACACAAAGAACCTGGGGCAGGCAGCACGACAGCGAGGGAGGAATGAAGACTAGGGGCAGAAAGCTGACAGAGCAAGATGGAGAAAGACAAGAAAAGCGACAAGAACAGGGCAGAGAGGGAAGAAAGAAGCCACAGGGACAGGGAGCTGAGACAGCCAACGACAGAGGGAAGGGGCCGGGGAGGGAAAACCACAAAACGAACCACGGGGCTACGTGGTACAGAGCATGAGCAGGGAGGGAATTAACAATTAGGGACAGGGAGTCAGAGGAAAAAGAAAATACACCAAAAGGGAGACGGAGAGCAACAGGAATCGCAATGCGTACAGAAAGAAGAGAGAGAACCAATTCTAAAATAGGGACATGGGGAAGCCAGAAAGGACAAAAGCTACAGGCTACAGGGCAGAGAGGGAAGAATTAACGAATAGACACAGAGAGCTGGGCAGAAAGAGACGGAGAAAGGCTAAAGATCACACGGCCACCAGGGAAGAGAGGGAAGAATTTAAAAAACAGGGGCAAGAAGCCAGAGAGAGGGAGAGAGAGGCAACAATAAAATGGGGACGGGCCACAGGGCAGCGAGGAGGGAACCAAGGAATAAGGAAAAGAGGCCAAAGAGAACACAATGTAGTATGGAAAAAAGGAACAGCGGCCTAGGGGGAAGGAGGAATTAAAGATCAGGCACTGGGAGGCAGACAGAGACAAACGAAGAAACAAGTGAAAACAAACCAACAGCAATGGGCTAGCAAGACAGAGAGGGAGGAAATTGGGCAATAAATCATAGCAGCAAGGAGCTGGACAGAGAGAGATGAGGACAAACAGCACGGGTCTACGTGACAGAGAACGTGGAATTAGAACACAGAGAGGGAGCCTGTCAGAGGTGGAGATAAAAGCAGCAGAGAGGGGAAGAGAGGCAGCAGAAAGTGGGAAGAGCAGGACAGAGACCAAGAAAGAACGATGAGGAGCAGGCTGGAAACACACAAAGAACCTGGGGCAGGCAGCACGACAGCGAGGGAGGAATGAAGACTAGGGGCAGAAAGCTGACAGAGCAAGATGGAGAAAGACAAGAAAAGCGACAAGAACAGGGCAGAGAGGGAAGAAAGAAGCCACAGGGACAGGGAGCCTAGACAGCCAACGACAGAGGGAAGGGGCCGGGGAGGGAACACCACAAAACGAACCACGGGGCTACGTGGTACAGAGCATGAGCAGGGAGAGAATTAACAATTAGGGACAGGGAGCCAGAGGAAAAAGAAAATACACCAAAAGGGAGACGGAGAGCAACAGGAATCGCAATGCGTACAGAAAGAAGAGAGAGAACCAATTCTAAAATAGGGACATGGGGAAGCCAGAAAGGACAAAAGCTACAGGCTACAGGGCAGAGAGGGAAGAATTAACGAATAGACACAGAGAGCTGGGCAGAAAGAGACGGAGAAAGGCTAAAGATCACACGGCCACCAGGGAAGAGAGGGAGGAATTTAAAAAACAGGGGCAAGAAGCCAGAGAGAGGGAGAGAGAGGCAACAATAAAATGGGGACGGGCCACAGGGCAGCGAGGAGGGAACCGAGGAATGAGAAAGAGGCCAAAGAGAACACAATGTAGTATGGAAAAAAGGAACAGCGGCCTAGGGGGAAGGAGGAATTAAAGATCAGGCACTGGGAGGCAGACAGAGACAAACGAAGAAACAAGTGAAAACAAACCAACAGCAATGGGCTAGCAAGACAGAGAGGGAGGAAATTGGGCAATAAATCATAGCAGCAAGGAGCTGGACAGAGAGAGATGAGGACAAACAAACAGCACGGGTCTACGTGACAGAGAACGTGGAATTAGAACACAGAGAGGGAGCCTGTCAGAGGTGGAGATAAAAGCAGCAGAGAGAGGGGAAGAGAGGCAGCAGAAAGTGGGAAGAGCAGGACAGAGACCAAGAAAGAACGATGAGGAGCAGGCTGGAAACACACAAAGAACCTGGGGCAGGCAGCACGACAGCGAGGGAGGAATGAAGACTAGGGGCAGAAAGCTGACAGAGCAAGATGGAGAAAGACAAGAAAAGCGACAAGAACAGGGCAGAGAGGGAAGAAAGAAGCCACAGGGACAGGGAGCCTAGACAGCCAACGACAGAGGGAAGGGGCCGGGGAGGGAACACCACAAAACGAACCACGGGGCTACGTGGTACAGAGCATGAGCAGGGAGGGAATTAACAATTAGGGACAGGGAGCCAGAGGAAAAAGAAAATACACCAAAAGGGAGACGGAGAGCAACAGGAATCGCAATGCGTACAGAAAGAAGAGAGAGAACCAATTCTAAAATAGGGACATGGGGAAGCCAGAAAGGACAAAAGCTACAGGCTACAGGGCAGAGAGGGAAGAATTAACGAATAGACACAGAGAGCTGGGCAGAAAGAGACGGAGAAAGGCTAAAGATCACACGGCCACCAGGGAAGAGAGGGAGGAATTTAAAAAACAGGGGCAAGAAGCCAGAGAGAGGGAGAGAGAGGCAACAATAAAATGGGGACGGGCCACAGGGCAGCGAGGAGGGAACCGAGGAATGAGAAAGAGGCCAAAGAGAACACAATGTAGTATGGAAAAAAGGAACAGCGGCCTAGGGGGAAGGAGGAATTAAAGATCAGGCACTGGGAGGCAGACAGAGACAAACGAAGAAACAAGTGAAAACAAACCAACAGCAATGGGCTAGCAAGACAGAGAGGGAGGAAATTGGGCAATAAATCATAGCAGCAAGGAGCTGGACAGAGAGAGATGAGGACAAACAAACAGCACGGGTCTACGTGACAGAGAACGTGGAATTAGAACACAGAGAGGGAGCCTGTCAGAGGTGGAGATAAAAGCAGCAGAGAGAGGGGAAGAGAGGCAGCAGAAAGTAGGAAGAGCAGGACAGAGACCAAGAAAGAACGATGAGGAGCAGGCTGGAAACACACAAAGAACCTGGGGCAGGCAGCACAACAGCGAGGGAGGAATGAAGACTAGGGGCAGAAAGCTGACAGAGCAAGATGGAGAAAGACAAGAAAAGCGACAAGAACAGGGCAGAGAGGGAAGAAAGAAGCCACAGGGACAGGGAGCCTAGACAGCCAACGACAGAGGGAAGGGGCCGGGGAGGGAACACCACAAAACGAACCACGGGGCTACGTGGTACAGAGCATGAGCAGGGAGGGAATTAACAATTAGGGACAGGGAGCCAGAGGAAAAAGAAATACACCAAAAGGGAGACGGAGAGCAACAGGAATCGCAATGCGTACAGAAAGAAGAGAGAGAACCAATTCTAAAATAGGGACATGGGGAAGCCAGAAAGGACAAAAGCTACAGGCTACAGGGCAGAGAGGGAAGAATTAACGAATAGACACAGAGAGCTGGGCAGAAAGAGACGGAGAAAGGCTAAAGATCACACGGCCACCAGGGAAGAGAGGGAGGAATTTAAAAAACAGGGGCAAGAAGCCAGAGAGAGGGAGAGAGAGGCAACAATAAAATGGGGACGGGCCACAGGGCAGCGAGGAGGGAACCGAGGAATGAGAAAGAGGCCAAAGAGAACACAATGTAGTATGGAAAAAAGGAACAGCGGCCTAGGGGGAAGGAGGAATTAAAGATCAGGCACTGGGAGGCAGACAGAGACAAACGAAGAAACAAGTGAAAACAAACCAACAGCAATGGGCTAGCAAGACAGAGAGGGAGGAAATTGGGCAATAAATCATAGCAGCAAGGAGCTGGACAGAGAGAGATGAGGACAAACAAACAGCACGGGTCTACGTGACAGAGAACGTGGAATTAGAACACAGAGAGAGGGAGCCGGACAGAGAGGGGCCGAGAGAAAAATCTAGACAGGCTACAGTGGGCAGAGGCAGGAATTAAAACCTAGGGACAGGGAGCTGGACAGAGAGAGATGGAGATCACAGGGAACAGCGGTGGGTGCAGGAAGAGCAAGAATTCAAGAATAGGGAAAGGGAGCTGGACAGAGAAGAACTCAGAAAGGCAAGAACAGTAGCAGGGTACAGAGCAGAGAAGACGAATAAAAAGCGCGGGGGGAGCGTTGAGGCAGACAGAGAGATTAAGAAAATGTCACGGGCTACGTGGCAAAGCAGGAGGAATTCAGAAACGGGGACGGGAACCAAGGAAGAGTGAGTTGGTGAAGGATAACGGGCATTAAAAGTGAGGGACGGGGAGCTGGGAAAAGCGAGAGGCAGAGAAAAACAGGATCACACAAAGCCAAAAAAGAAGAAACAGAACAACAGGAACAAGTGTAACCAAAGCGATGAAATCAATCAACCAGAGACGTTGTTACACTATGGGAACATGGAGCGTACGAATCAGTGTATCTGTTGATCTGCATTTTAGTCCCTAGGTAATCATTAATGTGAACAGAACAATAGGCAATGTGCTTCTGTCAGAAAAGGATGACAAAACGCGGTTTCGTGTAGCGGACTGAGAAAACTAGCCAAAACTGGCAAGATTAAGAGCCAAGAAGGTAAAAGGTAATTCCGGCAGGGGGAAGATCGCGACCACCGACTCACGGACCACCACCGACTCAAGTAACACCACCTACTCAGAAGAGGACAACCGAGCCTGCGCAGTAATTTACATAAGGAAAGAGCAAGTTTGTACCAATCAGTAGACAGGACAATAATGAATATGTCTGACTACGTAAAATTTTGAGCTATAAATTGTAGGGGAAAGGTGCGTGAGGTACGCACGTTAGGAGGAGCGATCCCCCGTGCATCTGGCGCCGTGAATAAAGAATGCCTGCTCTTTAATACTAAATTGGAGTTACAGAGTTGTTTCCAATTTTACCACGTTTTTCAGTAACACAGGGAGCCACACCAAGAGAGCCAGAGAAAGACAAAATACCGACAGGCTACAGGACAGAGCAGGAGGAATACAAAAAAACAGAGCCAGAGCCAGGCAGAGAGAGGGAGAGAAAGAAAAAGTAGCCACAGGCTACAGGACAGAGAGAGGGAGGACTGAAAAGACAGGGAGGCAGGGAGCCACTCAGAGCGAGATGGAGAAAGACGGTGCGGGGGGGGGGGGAGCGCAAAAAAAAAAATTTTGCAGCAGGTAAGGAAAGAGAGGGGGCCAGGGGAGAGACAGGGAGGGCCCAGGACGCACAAGAGAGGCAATGGGGCCCCAGTGGCCCAGGACTCACCGTGACTCTCGCTCTCAGCGCTGCTGGCACAATTTAGCCGTTCAGATGCTTCTTTCCCCTTCTCTCCTCCCTGCCTCTTCTGCAGCTCCAGACTCTAGGCCATCCTCCACCTAAAGAGAATACATGGGTGTCTTACAGCTCTTACAAGATGAGGCTTCCTAGGCACGTAGCCTAGCTCGCTCGTGCACTACACGCCTGTACCCAACTCCCGGTTACGCGTACAGACCCTGCGGTGCACGTTGGTGGCCTGGCCCGCTGCGGGCTACGAAGGGGGATCCTCCCTCCCTCACCTGCAGGGACAGGCTCTCTCTTGCCTGCGGCAGGAAGGCAGCTGTCAGCCAGAGCGCCTTCAATTTCTTCTTCTTTACCTTTCGTTGGTGTCTCCAGCTTCAGCCGAGGCAGCTCCTGTCCACAGCCGGGAAGGGCTCTGTGTGTCCCTTTTCGCCCCCGCGCTGCAAGGACGGTGAGGCCGGGCAGAGAGAAGCCACGCGAGCCTGAGACGGCCACAGTCAACGGCATCCCCGGGGGAAGGACAGACAACCACGTCCTCAGCAAGGTCTCTGGGAGAGGGAAAGAAGAAAGAGCGACCATCATTACCGTCGATCGACCCTGGCCAAAGCCTCTCCTTGCGCAGGGGCTTCTGGACCCCCCGCTCCTTCCCTGCGCTAGTGCTAAGGGCCCCTGCGCCGAGGGGGAATCTAGTGCGCTTGAGGGCCGGCTCGCTGCCTTCACGACAGGGCCTGGGGACGGCCTAGGCCTACGCAGCACGCTTCAGGGGAGGTGCCGGGGCTGGGGGCAGGCGCGTGGGGCGAGGGCGGGGGGGGGGGGGGCAGGCGCGCGGGGAGGGGGGGAAGGGGCAGGCGCCGGAGGGGGGGCAGGCGCGCGGGGGGGGGGGGCAGGCGCCGGAGGGGGGGCAGGCGCCGGAGGGGGGGCAGGCGCGCGGGGCGGGGGGGGGGGGGCAGGCGCCGGAGGGGGGGCAGGCGCCGGAGGGGGGGCAGGCACGCGGGGTGAGGGGGTGGGGGGGGGGGCAGGCGCCGGAGGGGGGGCAGGCGCGCGGGGCGAGGGGGTGGGGGGGGGGCAGGCGCCGGAGGGGGGCCAAGCGCGCAGGGCGAGGGGGTGGGGGGGGGGCAGGCGCCGGAGGGGGGGCAGGCGCGCGGGGCGAGGGGGTGGGGGGGGGCAGGCGCCGGAGGGGGGGCAGGCGCGCGGGGCGAGGGGGTGGGGGGGGGGCAGGCGCGCGGGGCGGGGGGGGGGGGGCAGGCGCCGGAGGGGGGGCAGGCGCGAGGGGGTGTGGGGGGGCAGGCGCCGGAGGGGGGGCAGGCGCGCGGGGCGACGGGGTGGGGGGGGGGGCAGGCGCCGGAGGGGGGGCAGGCGCGCGGGGGAGGGGGTGGGGGGGGCAGGCGCCGGAGGGGGGTGCAGGCGCGCGGGGCGAGGGAGGGGGGGCAAGCGCGCGGGGCGAGGGGGGGGGGGGCAGGCGCGCGGGCAAGGCGGGCCAGGGGAGGCTGAGGGGGAGCTCCGGTGAGCCGGGGAGGCGGCCATCTTAGGCGTCCTGGGCAGGGGAAAAGAGCATCATCCTCCTCCCTTCTGTCAGCTCTCGGGGAACTCACCGCTTCTCGGGGAGCGGCCGCACCTGGAAGCCCCCAGAAATCAACACGAATCCAACCCCAAAAATACACCTCGCGGTCCGTACGCGGCACGGCCGCCCGCCACCCGAGCGCCGGAACACCGCGCCTCCCGCCGCGCCCCGGCGAACCACGTGACAGGGCCGGCGGCCGCGCGCCACAAGGACTACAGCTCCCGGCACGCCGCGAGCCCGCCCTCCCCGCTCTCTCACCCTGCGGGGCACCGTTCTTCCCGCCGATCCACCCGGAAGCCCCACCGAGCCCTCAGCACAGCCTCGCTCTCCCCACCGCCCGCTCCGACCCGGCGCTGCCCCGCCGCAGCCCTCCTCGGGGCTTCACCCGGGACCCAGCCGTCCACCACCCAGCTCCCGCTCACCTCCTCCGTCGCTACAGTCGCAGCCCGCTGACGCTCGGCCACAGCTCCGCCCCGTCCCGCCCTCGGCTCGCACTGGCCCCCCGGAGCAGGGCACCACCCCTTTTCCAGGTAGGAGCCGGCACCGGCAGCCCCACTGCCCGCACCTGGGGCTCCTCCATCCAGACCCCGCCCACAGCTGAGGCGCAGCAGCAACGGGGGCCCCCTCCCCTCACCCCCACAGTGCACCACCTCCTCCCCGGGCTCCATCACAGCCCCTTGCCCCACGCAAAGGGAGCGCAAACGCAGCCCCGAGGGCAAAGGAGAGGGCAGGTGTTTGTGCAGGCAGCGCGCATGTAACAAGTCCCAGGAGCGATTCGTGGCTCAGGGTCCCCAAAGCTCCCCCTGCCCCCAGGCCACCTCGGCCGCCATTGCCAGAGCCGCACGGAGCTGGTTTTGGCTAGGATAGTGCTCATTTTCTCCATAGTAGCTAGGAAAGGATAAGTTTTGGATTTATGTTCAAAACAGCGTTAACAATGTAGAGATGTGCTGAGCACTGCTTCCACAGTCAGAGCCTCTTCTGGTTCTCTCAGTGCCCCACCAGCAAGTAAGCTGGGAGAGGACACAGCTGGGAAAGCTTTCCCAGCTAACTGACCAAAGGGATATTCAATACCATTTGACATCACGCTGAGTACATGCAGCTGGGGAAGAAGGGGGAGTCCTTAGGGGCTACGGCATTTCACTCCCTAAGTAACCATTACACTTGACAGAGCCCTGCTTTCCCAGAGAAGGCTCAACACCTGCCCACCGAAAAGGAGGAGTGAATTAATTCCTTGCTTTGCTTTCACGCACAGCTGTTGCTCTACCTATTAAACACCCATGATTTTTCTCACTTTTACCCTTCCAGCTCTCTCCCCCAGCCCACTGAGGGTGGAGTGAGCAAGCAGCTCCCTGGTGCAGAGTTGCCAGCTGGGGCTAAAGCACGGCACACGCTTGTCCTCGTTTGGCAGGGAGCGGACCGTCCATTACCTGGCTCCTGGAGCGACGGGCTGCTGGGCAGAGGGGGAGGCCACCAAAGGTAAGGAGCAGGGCACAGGACAGTAGGAAGAGAGAAGAGAAAAGCGGCATGCGGCTGGACGGGGCGGGGGGGGTGTGTGCATGTAGTGAGAAGGCACAAGGCAGGGAACAGGACAGCCAGAGAAGGACAGGGAGCCTGACTGAGGTGGAGATAAAAGCAGCAGAGAGAGGGGAAGAGAGGCAGCAGAAAGTGGGAAGAGCAGGACAGAGACCAAGAAAGAACGATGAGGAGCAGGCTGGAAACACACAAAGAACCTGGGGCAGGCAGCACGACAGCGAGGGAGGAATGAAGACTAGGGGCAGAAAGCTGACAGAGCAAGATGGAGAAAGACAAGAAAAGCGACAAGAACAGGGCAGAGAGGGAAGAAAGAATTCACAGGGACAGGGAGCTGAGACAGCCAACGACAGAGGGAAGGGGCCGGGGAGGGAAAACCACAAAACGAACCACGGGGCTACGTGGTACAGAGCATGAGCAGGGAGGGAATTAACAATTAGGGACAGGGAGCCAGAGGAAAAAGAAAATACACCAAAAGGGAGACGGAGAGCAAAAGGAATCGCAATGCGTACAGAAAGAAAAGAGAACCAATTCTAAAATAGGGACATGGGGAAGCCAGAAAGGACAAAAGCTACAGGCTACAGGGCAGAGAGGGAAGAATTAACGAATAGACACAGAGAGCTGGGCAGAAAGAGACGGAGAAAGGCTAAAGATCACACGGCCACCAGGGAAGAGAGGGAAGAATTTAAAAAACAGGGGCAAGAAGCCAGAGAGAGGGAGAGAGAGGCAACAATAAAATGGGGACGGGCCACAGGGCAGCGAGGAGGGAACCGAGGAATAAGGAAAAGAGGCCAAAGAGAACACAATGTAGTATGGAAAAAAGGAACAGCGGCCTAGGGGGAAGGAGGAATTAAAGATCAGGCACTGGGAGGCAGACAGAGACAAACGAAGAAACAAGTGAAAACAAACCAACAGCAATGGGCTAGCAAGACAGAGAGGGAGGAAATTGGGCAATAAATCATAGCAGCAAGGAGCTGGACAGAGAGAGATGAGGACAAACAGCACGGGTCTACGTGACAGAGAACGTGGAATTAGAACACAGAGAGGGAGCCTGTCAGAGGTGGAGATAAAAGCAGCAGAGAGGGGAAGAGAGGCAGCAGAAAGTGGGAAGAGCAGGACAGAGACCAAGAAAGAACGATGAGGAGCAGGCTGGAAACACACAAAGAACCTGGGGCAGGCAGCACGACAGCGAGGGAGGAATGAAGACTAGGGGCAGAAAGCTGACAGAGCAAGATGGAGAAAGACAAGAAAAGCGACAAGAACAGGGCAGAGAGGGAAGAAAGAAGCCACAGGGACAGGGAGCCTAGACAGCCAACGACAGAGGGAAGGGGCCGGGGAGGGAACACCACAAAACGAACCACGGGGCTACGTGGTACAGAGCATGAGCAGGGAGAGAATTAACAATTAGGGACAGGGAGCCAGAGGAAAAAGAAAATACACCAAAAGGGAGACGGAGAGCAAAAGGAATCGCAATGCGTACAGAAAGAAGAGAGAGAACCAATTCTAAAATAGGGACATGGGGAAGCCAGAAAGGACAAAAGCTACAGGCTACAGGGCAGAGAGGGAAGAATTAACGAATAGACACAGAGAGCTGGGCAGAAAGAGACGGAGAAAGGCTAAAGATCACACGGCCACCAGGGAAGAGAGGGAGGAATTTAAAAAACAGGGGCAAGAAGCCAGAGAGAGGGAGAGAGAGGCAACAATAAAATGGGGACGGGCCACAGGGCAGCGAGGAGGGAACCGAGGAATGAGAAAGAGGCCAAAGAGAACACAATGTAGTATGGAAAAAAGGAACAGCGGCCTAGGGGGAAGGAGGAATTAAAGATCAGGCACTGGGAGGCAGACAGAGACAAACGAAGAAACAAGTGAAAACAAACCAACAGCAATGGGCTAGCAAGACAGAGAGGGAGGAAATTGGGCAATAAATCATAGCAGCAAGGAGCTGGACAGAGAGAGATGAGGACAAACAAACAGCACGGGTCTACGTGACAGAGAACGTGGAATTAGAACACAGAGAGGGAGCCTGTCAGAGGTGGAGATAAAAGCAGCAGAGAGAGGGGAAGAGAGGCAGCAGAAAGTAGGAAGAGCAGGACAGAGACCAAGAAAGAACGATGAGGAGCAGGCTGGAAACACACAAAGAACCTGGGGCAGGCAGCACGACAGCGAGGGAGGAATGAAGACTAGGGGCAGAAAGCTGACAGAGCAAGATGGAGAAAGACAAGAAAAGCGACAAGAACAGGGCAGAGAGGGAAGAAAGAAGCCACAGGGACAGGGAGCCTAGACAGCCAACGACAGAGGGAAGGGGCCGGGGAGGGAACACCACAAAACGAACCACGGGGCTACGTGGTACAGAGCATGAGCAGGGAGGGAATTAACAATTAGGGACAGGGAGCCAGAGGAAAAAGAAAATACACCAAAAGGGAGACGGAGAGCAACAGGAATCGCAATGCGTACAGAAAGAAGAGAGAGAAACAATTGTAAAATAGGGACATGGGGAAGCCAGAAAGGACAAAAGCTACAGGCTACAGGGCAGAGAGGGAAGAATTAACGAATAGACACAGAGAGCTGGGCAGAAAGAGACGGAGAAAGGCTAAAGATCACACGGCCACCAGGGAAGAGAGGGAAGAATTTAAAAAACAGGGGCAAGAAGCCAGAGAGAGGGAGGGAGAGGCAACAATAAAATGGGGACGGGCCACAGGGCAGCGAGGAGGGAACCGAGGAATAAGGAAAAGATGCCAAAGAGAACACAATGTAGTATGGAAAAAAGGAACAGCGGCCTATGGGGAAGGAGGAATTAAAGATCAGGCACTGGGAGGCAGACAGAGACAAACGAAGAAAAACCAACAGCAATGGGCTAGCAAGACAGAGAGGGAGGAAATTGGGCAATAAATCATAGCAGCAAGGAGCTGGACAGAGAGAGATGAGGACAAACAAACAGCACGGGTCTACGTGACAGAGAACGTGGAATTAGAACACAGAAAGGGAGCCTGTCAGAGGTGGAGATAAAAGCAGCAGAGAGGGGAAGAGAGGAAGCAGAAAGAGGGAAGAGCAGGACAGAGACAAGAAAGAACGATGAGGAGCAGGCTGGAAACACACAAAGAACCTGGGGCAGGCAGCACGACAGCGAGGGAGGAATGAAGAATAGGGGCAGAAAGCTGACAGAGCAAGATGGAGAAAGACAAGAAAAGCGACAAGAACAGGGCAGAGAGGGAAGTAAGAAGCCACAGGGACAGGGAGCCGAGACAGGCAACGACGGAGGGAAGGGAACACCACAAAACGAACCACGGGGCTACGTGGTACAGAGCATGAGCAGGGAGAGAATTAACAATTAGGGACAGGGAGCCAGAGGAAAAAGAAAATACACCAAAAGGGAGATGGAGAGCAAAAGGAATCGCAATGCGTACAGAAAGAAGAGAGAGAAACAATTCTAAAATAGGGACATGGGGAAGCCAGAAAGGACAAAAGCTACAGGCTACAGGGCAGAGAGGGAAGAATTAACGAATAGACACAGAGAGCTGGGCAGAAAGAGACGGAGAAAGGCTAAAGATCTCACGGCCACCAGGGAAGAGAGGGAGGAATTTAAAAAACAGGGGTAAGAAGCCAGAGAGAGGGAGGGAGAGGCAACAATAAAATGGGGACGGTCCACAGGGCAGCGAGGAGGGAACCGAGGAATAAGGAAAAGATGCCAAAGAGAACACAATGTAGTATGGAAAAAAGGAACAGCGGCCTAGGGGGAAGGAGGAATTAAAGATCAGGCACTGGGAGGCAGACAGAGACAAACGAAGAAACAAGTGAAAACAAACCAACAGCAATGGGCTAGCAAGACAGAGAGGGAGGAAATTGGGCAATAAATCATAGCAGCAAGGAGCTGGACAGAGAGAGATGAGGACAAACAAACAGCACGGGTCTACGTGACAGAGACCGTGGAATTAGAACACAGAGAGGGAGCCTGTCAGAGGTGGAGATAAAAGCAGCAGAGAGGGGAAGAGAGGCAGCAGAAAGAGGGAAGAGCAGGACAGAGACCAAGAAAGAACGATGAGGAGCAGGCTGGAAACACACAAAGAACCTGGGGCAGGCAGCACGACAGCGAGGGAGGAATGAAGTATAGGGGCAGAAAGCTGACAGAGCAAGATGGAGAAAGACAAGAAAAGCGACAAGAACAGGGCAGAGAGGGAAGTAAGAATTCACAGGGACAGGGAGCCGAGACAGCCAACGACAGAGGGAAGGGAACCCCACAAAACGAACCACGGGGCTACGTGGTACAGAGCATGAGCAGGGAGAGAATTAACAATTAGGGACAGGGAGCCAGAGGAAAAAGAAAATACACCAAAAGGGAGATGGAGAGCAAAAGGAATCGCAATGCGTACAGAAAGAAGAGAGAACCAATTCTAAAATAGGGACATGGGGAAGCCAGAAAGGACAAAAGCTACAGGCTACAGGGCAGAGAGGGAAGAATTAACGAATAGACACAGAGAGCTGGGCAGAAAGAGACGGAGAAAGGCTAAAGATCACACGGCCACCAGGGAAGAGAGGGAGGAATTTAAAAAACAGGGGTAAGAAGCCAGAGAGAGGGAGGGAGAGGCAACAATAAAATGGGGACGGGCCACAGGGCAGCGAGGAGGGAACCGAGGAATAAGGAAAAGATGCCAAAGAGAACACAATGTAGTATGGAAAAAAGGAACAGCGGCCTATGGGGAAGGAGGAATTAAAGATCAGGCACTGGGAGGCAGACAGAGACAAACGAAGAAAAACCAACAGCAATGGGCTAGCAAGACAGAGAGGGAGGAAATTGGGCAATAAATCATAGCAGCAAGGAGCTGGACAGAGAGATGAGGACAAACAAACAGCACGGGTCTACGTGACAGAGAACGTGGAATTAGAACACAGAGAGGGAGCCTGTCAGAGGTGGAGATAAAAGCAGCAGAGAGGGGAAGAGAGGGAGCAGAAAGAGGGAAGAGCAGGACAGAGACAAGAAAGAACGATGTGGAGCAGGCTGGAAACACACAAAGAACCTGGGGCAGGCAGCACGACAGCGAGGGAGGAATGAAGACTAGGGGCAGAAAGCTGACAGAGCAAGATGGAGAAAGACAAGAAAAGCGACAAGAACAGGGCAGAGAGGGAAGAAAGAAGCCACAGGGACAGGGAGCCTAGACAGGCAACGACGGAGGGAAGGGGCCGGGGAGGGAACACCACAAAACAAACCACGGGGCTACGTGGTACAGAGCATGAGCAGGGAGGGAATTAACAATTAGGGACAGGGAGCCAGAGGAAAAAGAAAATACACCAAAAGGGAGACGGAGAGCAACAGGAATCGCAATGCGTACAGAAAGAAGAGAGAGAAACAATTGTAAAATAGGGACATGGGGAAGCCAGAAAGGACAAAAGCTACAGGCTACAGGGCAGAGAGGGAAGAATTAACGAATAGACACAGAGAGCTGGGCAGAAAGAGACGGAGAAAGGCTAAAGATCACACGGCCACCAGGGAAGAGAGGGAAGAATTTAAAAAACAGGGGCAAGAAGCCAGAGAGAGGGAGGGAGAGGCAACAATAAAATGGGGACGGGCCACAGGGCAGCGAGGAGGGAACCGAGGAATAAGGAAAAGATGCCAAAGAGAACACAATGTAGTATGGAAAAAAGGAACAGCGGCCTATGGGGAAGGAGGAATTAAAGATCAGGCACTGGGAGGCAGACAGAGACAAACGAAGAAAAACCAACAGCAATGGGCTAGCAAGACAGAGAGGGAGGAAATTGGGCAATAAATCATAGCAGCAAGGAGCTGGACAGAGAGAGATGAGGACAAACAAACAGCACGGGTCTACGTGACAGAGAACGTGGAATTAGAACACAGAAAGGGAGCCTGTCAGAGGTGGAGATAAAAGCAGCAGAGAGGGGAAGAGAGGAAGCAGAAAGAGGGAAGAGCAGGACAGAGACAAGAAAGAACGATGAGGAGCAGGCTGGAAACACACAAAGAACCTGGGGCAGGCAGCACGACAGCGAGGGAGGAATGAAGAATAGGGGCAGAAAGCTGACAGAGCAAGATGGAGAAAGACAAGAAAAGCGACAAGAACAGGGCAGAGAGGGAAGTAAGAAGCCACAGGGACAGGGAGCCGAGACAGGCAACGACGGAGGGAAGGGAACACCACAAAACGAACCACGGGGCTACGTGGTACAGAGCATGAGCAGGGAGAGAATTAACAATTAGGGACAGGGAGCCAGAGGAAAAAGAAAATACACCAAAAGGGAGATGGAGAGCAAAAGGAATCGCAATGCGTACAGAAAGAAGAGAGAGAAACAATTCTAAAATAGGGACATGGGGAAGCCAGAAAGGACAAAAGCTACAGGCTACAGGGCAGAGAGGGAAGAATTAACGAATAGACACAGAGAGCTGGGCAGAAAGAGACGGAGAAAGGCTAAAGATCTCACGGCCACCAGGGAAGAGAGGGAGGAATTTAAAAAACAGGGGTAAGAAGCCAGAGAGAGGGAGGGAGAGGCAACAATAAAATGGGGACGGTCCACAGGGCAGCGAGGAGGGAACCGAGGAATAAGGAAAAGATGCCAAAGAGAACACAATGTAGTATGGAAAAAAGGAACAGCGGCCTAGGGGGAAGGAGGAATTAAAGATCAGGCACTGGGAGGCAGACAGAGACAAACGAAGAAACAAGTGAAAACAAACCAACAGCAATGGGCTAGCAAGACAGAGAGGGAGGAAATTGGGCAATAAATCATAGCAGCAAGGAGCTGGACAGAGAGAGATGAGGACAAACAAACAGCACGGGTCTACGTGACAGAGACCGTGGAATTAGAACACAGAGAGGGAGCCTGTCAGAGGTGGAGATAAAAGCAGCAGAGAGGGGAAGAGAGGCAGCAGAAAGAGGGAAGAGCAGGACAGAGACCAAGAAAGAACGATGAGGAGCAGGCTGGAAACACACAAAGAACCTGGGGCAGGCAGCACGACAGCGAGGGAGGAATGAAGTATAGGGGCAGAAAGCTGACAGAGCAAGATGGAGAAAGACAAGAAAAGCGACAAGAACAGGGCAGAGAGGGAAGTAAGAATTCACAGGGACAGGGAGCCGAGACAGCCAACGACAGAGGGAAGGGAACCCCACAAAACGAACCACGGGGCTACGTGGTACAGAGCATGAGCAGGGAGAGAATTAACAATTAGGGACAGGGAGCCAGAGGAAAAAGAAAATACACCAAAAGGGAGATGGAGAGCAAAAGGAATCGCAATGCGTACAGAAAGAAGAGAGAACCAATTCTAAAATAGGGACATGGGGAAGCCAGAAAGGACAAAAGCTACAGGCTACAGGGCAGAGAGGGAAGAATTAACGAATAGACACAGAGAGCTGGGCAGAAAGAGACGGAGAAAGGCTAAAGATCACACGGCCACCAGGGAAGAGAGGGAGGAATTTAAAAAACAGGGGTAAGAAGCCAGAGAGAGGGAGGGAGAGGCAACAATAAAATGGGGACGGGCTACAGGGCAGCGAGGAGGGAACCGAGGAATAAGGAAAAGATGCCAAAGAGAACACAATGTAGTATGGAAAAAAGGAACAGCGGCCTATGGGGAAGGAGGAATTAAAGATCAGGCACTGGGAGGCAGACAGAGACAAACGAAGAAAAACCAACAGCAATGGGCTAGCAAGACAGAGAGGGAGGAAATTGGGCAATAAATCATAGCAGCAAGGAGCTGGACAGAGAGATGAGGACAAACAAACAGCACGGGTCTACGTGACAGAGAACGTGGAATTAGAACACAGAGAGGGAGCCTGTCAGAGGTGGAGATAAAAGCAGCAGAGAGGGGAAGAGAGGGAGCAGAAAGAGGGAAGAGCAGGACAGAGACAAGAAAGAACGATGTGGAGCAGGCTGGAAACACACAAAGAACCTGGGGCAGGCAGCACGACAGCGAGGGAGGAATGAAGACTAGGGGCAGAAAGCTGACAGAGCAAGATGGAGAAAGACAAGAAAAGCGACAAGAACAGGGCAGAGAGGGAAGAAAGAAGCCACAGGGACAGGGAGCCTAGACAGGCAACGACGGAGGGAAGGGGCCGGGGAGGGAACACCACAAAACAAACCACGGGGCTACGTGGTACAGAGCATGAGCAGGGAGGGAATTAACAATTAGGGACAGGGAGCCAGAGGAAAAAGAAAATACACCAAAAGGGAGATGGAGAGCAACAGGAATCGCAATGCGTACAGAAAGAAGAGAGAGAAACAATTCTAAAATAGGGACATGGGGAAGCCAGAAAGGACAAAAGCTACAGGCTACAGGGCAGAGAGGGAAGAATTAACGAATAGACACAGAGAGCTGGGCAGAAAGAGACGGAGAAAGGCTAAAGATCACACGGCCACCAGGGAAGAGAGGGAAGAATTTAAAAAACAGGGGTAAAAAGCCAGAGAGAGGGAGGGAGAGGCAACAATAAAATGGGGACGGGCCACAGGGCAGCGAGGAGGGAACCGAGGAATAAGGAAAAGATGCCAAAGAGAACACAATGTAGTATGGAAAAAAGGAACAGCGGCCTAGGGGGAAGGAGGAATTAAAGATCAGGCACTGGGAGGCAGACAGAGACAAACGAAGAAAAACCAACAGCAATGGGCTAGCAAGACAGAGAGGGAGGAAATTGGGCAATAAATCATAGCAGCAAGGAGCTGGACAGAGAGAGATGAGGACAAACAAACAGCACGGGTCTACGTGACAGAGACCGTGGAATTAGAACACAGAAAGGGAGCCTGTCAGAGGTGGAGATAAAAGCAGCAGAGAGGGGAAGAGAGGCAGCAGAAAGAGGGAAGAGCAGGACAGAGACAAGAAAGAACGATGTGGAGCAGGCTGGAAACACACAAAGAACCTGGGGCAGGCAGCACGACAGCGAGGGAGGAATGAAGTATAGGGGCAGAAAGCTGACAGAGCAAGATGGAGAAAGACAAGAAAAGCGACAAGAACAGGGCAGAGAGGGAAGTAAGAATTCACAGGGACAGGGAGCCTAGACAGCCAACGACAGAGGGAAGGGGCCGGGGAGGGAAAACCACAAAACAAACCACGGGGCTACGTGGTACAGAGCATGAGCAGGGAGGGAATTAACAATTAGGGACAGGGAGCCAGAGGAAAAAGAAAATACACCAAAAGGGAGATGGAGAGCAAAAGGAATCGCAATGCGTACAGAAAGAAGAGAGAGAAACAATTCTAAAATAGGGACATGGGGAAGCCAGAAAGGACAAAAGCTACAGGCTACAGGGCAGAGAGGGAAGAATTAACGAATAGACACAGAGAGCTGGGCAGAAAGAGACGGAGAAAGGCTAAAGATCACACGGCCACCAGGGAAGAGAGGGAGGAATTTAAAAAACAGGGGCAAGAAGCCAGAGAGAGGGAGAGAGAGGCAACAATAAAATGGGGACGGGCCACAGGGCAGCGAGGAGGGAACCGAGGAATGAGAAAGAGGCCAAAGAGAACACAATGTAGTATGGAAAAAAGGAACAGCGGCCTAGGGGGAAGGAGGAATTAAAGATCAGGCACTGGGAGGCAGACAGAGACAAACGAAGAAACAAGTGAAAACAAACCAACAGCAATGGGCTAGCAAGACAGAGAGGGAGGAAATTGGGCAATAAATCATAGCAGCAAGGAGCTGGACAGAGAGAGATGAGGACAAACAAACAGCACGGGTCTACGTGACAGAGAACGTGGAATTAGAACACAGAGAGGGAGCCTGTCAGAGGTGGAGATAAAAGCAGCAGAGAGGGGAAGAGAGGCAGCAGAAAGTGGGAAGAGCAGGACAGAGACCAAGAAAGAACGATGAGGAGCAGGCTGGAAACACACAAAGAACCTGGGGCAGGCAGCACGACAGCGAGGGAGGAATGAAGAATAGGGGCAGAAAGCTGACAGAGCAAGATGGAGAAAGACAAGAAAAGCGACAAGAACAGGGCAGAGAGGGAAGAAAGAAGCCACAGGGACAGGGAGCCTAGACAGCCAACGACAGAGGGAAGGGGCCGGGGAGGGAAAACCACAAAACGAACCATGGGGCTACGTGGTACAGAGCATGAGCAGGGAGGGAATTAACAATTAGGGACAGGGAGCCAGAGGAAAAAGAAAATACACCAAAAGGGAGACGGAGAGCAACAGGAATCGCAATGCGTACAGAAAGAAGAGAGAAACAATTCTAAAATAGGGACATGGGGAAGCCAGAAAGGACAAAAGCTACAGGCTACAGGGCAGAGAGGGAAGAATTAATGAATAGACACAGAGAGCTGGGCAGAAAGAGACGGAGAAAGGCTAAAGATCACACGGCCACCAGGGAAGAGAGGGAGGAATTTAAAAAACAGGGGCAAGAAGCCAGAGAGAGGGAGAGAGAGGCAACAATAAAATGGGGACGGGCCACAGGGCAGCGAGGAGGGAACCGAGGAATGAGAAAGAGGCCAAAGAGAACACAATGTAGTATGGAAAAAAGGAACAGCGGCCTAGGGGGAAGGAGGAATTAAAGATCAGGCACTGGGAGGCAGACAGAGACAAATGAAGAAACAAGTGAAAACAAACCAACAGCAATGGGCTAGCAAGACAGAGAGGGAGGAAATTGGGCAATAAATCATAGCAGCAAGGAGCTGGACAGAGAGAGATGAGGACAAACAAACAGCACGGGTCTACGTGACAGAGAACGTGGAATTAGAACACAGAGAGGGAGCCTGTCAGAGGTGGAGATAAAAGCAGCAGAGAGGGGAAGAGAGGCAGCAGAAAGAGGGAAGAGCAGGACAGAGACCAAGAAAGAACGATGAGGAGCAGGCTGGAAACACACAAAGAACCTGGGGCAGGCAGCACAACAGCGAGGGAGGAATGAAGACTAGGGGCAGAAAGCTGACAGAGCAAGATGGAGAAAGACAAGAAAAGCGACAAGAACAGGGCAGAGAGGGAAGAAAGAAGCCACAGGGACAGGGAGCTGAGACAGCCAACGACAGAGGGAAGGGGCCGGGGAGGGAACACCACAAAACGAACCATGGGGCTACGTGGTACAGAGCATGAGCAGGGAGGGAATTAACAATTAGGGACAGGGAGCCAGAGGAAAAAGAAAATACACCAAAAGGGAGACGGAGAGCAAAAGGAATCGCAATGCGTACAGAAAGAAGAGAGAGAACCAATTCTAAAATAGGGACATGGGGAAGCCAGAAAGGACAAAAGCTACAGGCTACAGGGCAGAGAGGGAAGAATTAACGAATAGACACAGAGAGCTGGGCAGAAAGAGACGGAGAAAGGCTAAAGATCACACGGCCACCAGGGAAGAGAGGGAGGAATTTAAAAAACAGGGGCAAGAAGCCAGAGAGAGGGAGAGAGAGGCAACAATAAAATGGGGACGGGCCACAGGGCAGCGAGGAGGGAACCGAGGAATGAGAAAGAGGCCAAAGAGAACACAATGTAGTATGGAAAAAAGGAACAGCGGCCTAGGGGGAAGGAGGAATTAAAGATCAGGCACTGGGAGGCAGACAGAGACAAACGAAGAAACAAGTGAAAACAAACCAACAGCAATGGGCTAGCAAGACAGAGAGGGAGGAAATTGGGCAATAAATCATAGCAGCAAGGAGCTGGACAGAGAGAGATGAGGACAAACAAACAGCACGGGTCTACGTGACAGAGAACGTGGAATTAGAACACAGAGAGGGAGCCTGTCAGAGGTGGAGATAAAAGCAGCAGAGAGGGGAAGAGAGGCAGCAGAAAGTGGGAAGAGCAGGACAGAGACCAAGAAAGAACGATGAGGAGCAGGCTGGAAACACACAAAGAACCTGGGGCAGGCAGCACGACAGCGAGGGAGGAATGAAGACTAGGGGCAGAAAGCTGACAGAGCAAGATGGAGAAAGACAAGAAAAGCGACAAGAACAGGGCAGAGAGGGAAGAAAGAAGCCACAGGGACAGGGAGCCGAGACAGCCAACGACAGAGGGAAGGGGCGGGGGAGGGAACACCACAAAACGAACCACGGGGCTACGTGGTACAGAGCATGAGCAGGGAGAGAATTAACAATTAGGGACAGGGAGCCAGAGGAAAAAGAAAATACACCAAAAGGGAGATGGAGAGCAAAAGGAATCGCAATGCGTACAGAAAGAAGAGAGAGAACCAATTCTAAAATAGGGACATGGGGAAGCCAGAAAGGACAAAAGCTACAGGCTACAGGGCAGAGAGGGAAGAATTAACGAATAGACACAGAGAGCTGGGCAGAAAGAGACGGAGAAAGGCTAAAGATCTCACGGCCACCAGGGAAGAGAGGGAGGAATTTAAAAAACAGGGGTAAGAAGCCAGAGAGAGGGAGAGAGAGGCAACAATAAAATGGGGACGGGCCACAGGGCAGCGAGGAGGGAACCGAGGAATGAGAAAGAGGCCAAAGAGAACACAATGTAGTATGGAAAAAAGGAACAGCGGCCTAGGGGGAAGGAGGAATTAAAGATCAGGCACTGGGAGGCAGACAGAGACAAACGAAGAAACAAGTGAAAACAAACCAACAGCAATGGGCTAGCAAGACAGAGAGGGAGGAAATTGGGCAATAAAACATAGCAGCAAGGAGCTGGACAGAGAGAGATGAGGACAAACAAACAGCACGGGTCTACGTGACAGAGAACGTGGAATTAGAACACAGAGAGAGGGAGCCGGACAGAGAGGGGCCGAGAGAAAAATCTAGACGGGCTACGGCGGGCAGAGGCAGGAATTAAAACCTAGGGACAGGGAGCTGGACAGAGGGAGATGGAGATCACAGGGAACAGCGGCGGGTGCAGGAAGAGCAAGAATTCAAGAATAGGGAAAGGGAGCTGGACAGAGAAGAACTCAGAAAGGCAAGAACAGTAGCAGGGTACAGAGCAGAGAAGACGAATAAAAAGCGCGGGGGGAGCGTTGAGGCAGACAGAGAGATTAAGAAAATGTCACGGGCTACATGGCAAAGCAGGAGGAATTCAGAAACGGGGACGGGAACCAAGGAAGAGTGAGTTGGTGAAGGATAACGGGCATTAAAAGTGAGGGACGGGGAGCTGGGAAAAGCGAGAGGCAGAGAAAAACAGGATCACACAAAGCCAAAAAAGAAGAAACAGAACAACAGGAACAAGTGTAACCAAAGCGATGAAATCAATCAACCAGAGACGTTGTTACACTATGGGAACATGGAGCGTACGAATCAGTGTATCTGTTGATCTGCATTTTAGTCCCTAGGTAATCATTAATGTGAACAGAACAATAGGCAATGTGCTTCTGTCAGAAAAGGATGACAAAACGCGGTTTCGTGTAGCGGACTGAGAAAACTAGCCAAAACTGGCAAGATTAAGAGCCAAGAAGGTAAAAGGTAATTCCGGCAGGGGGAAGATCGCGACCACCGACTCACGGACCACCACCGACTCAAGTAACACCACCTACTCAGAAGAGGACAACCGAGCCTGCGCAGTAATTTACATAAGGAAAGAGCAAGTTTGTACCAATCAGTAGACAGGACAATAATGAATATGTCTGACTACGTAAAATTTTGAGCTATAAATTGTAGGGGAAAGGTGCGTGAGGTACGCACGTTAGGAGGAGCGATCCCCCGTGCATCTGGCGCCGTGAATAAAGAATGCCTGCTCTTTAATACTAAATTGGAGTTACAGAGTTGTTTCCAATTTTACCACGTTTTTCAGTAACACAGGGAGCCACACCAAGAGAGCCAGAGAAAGACAAAATACCGACAGGCTACAGGACAGAGCAGGAGGAATACAAAAAAACAGAGCCAGAGCCAGGCAGAGAGAGGCAGAGAAAGAAAAAGTAGCCACAGGCTACAGGACAGAGAGAGGGAGGACTGAAAAGACAGGGAGGCAGGGAGCCACTCAGAGCGAGATGGAGAAAGACGGTGCGGGGGGGGGGAGCGCAAAAAAAAAAATTTTGCGGCAGGTAAGGAAAGAGAGGGGGCCAGGGGAGAGACAGGGAGGGCCCAGGACGCACAAGAGAGGCAATGGGGCCCCAGTGGCCCAGGACTCACCGTGACTCTCGCTCTCAGCGCTGCTGGCACAATTTAGCCGTTCAGATGCTTGTTTCCCCTTCTCTCCTCCCTGCCTCTTCTGCAGCTCCAGACTCTAGGCCGTCCTCCACCTAAAGAGAATACATGGGTGTCTTACAGCTCTTACAAGATGAGGCTTCCTAGGCACGTGGCCTAGCTCGCTCGTGCACTACACGCCTGTACCCAACTCCCGGTTACGCGTACAGACCCTGCGGTGCACGTCGGTGGCCTGGCCCGCTGCGGACTACGAAGGGGGATCCTCCCTCCCTCACCTGCAGGGACAGGCTCTCTCTTGCCTGCGGCAGGAAGGCAGCTGTCAGCCAGAGCGCCTTCAATTTCTTCTTCTTTACCTTTCGTTGGTGTCTCCAGCTTCAGCCGAGGCAGCTCCTGTCCACAGCCGGGAAGGGCTCTGTGTGTCCCTTTTCGCCCCCGCGCTGCGAGGACGGTGAGGCCGGGCAGAGAGAAGCCACGCGAGCCTGAGACGGCCACAGTCAACGGCATCCCCGGGGGAAGGACAGACAACCATGTCCGCAGCAAGGTCTCTGGGAGAGGGAAAGAAGAAAGAGCGACCATCATTACCGTCGATCGACCCTGGCCAAAGCCTCTCCTTGCGCAGGGGCTTCTGGACCCCCCGCTCCTTCCCTGCGCTAGTGCTAAGGGCCCCTGCGCCGAGGGGGAATCTAGTGCGCTTGAGGGCCGGCTCGCTGCCTTCACGACAGGGCCTGGGGACGGCCTAGGCCTACGCAGCACGCTTCAGGGGAGGTGCCGGGGCTGGGGGCAGGCGCGTGGGGCGAGGGCGGGGGGGGGCAGGCGCGCGGGGAGGGGGGGAAGGGGCAGGCGCGCGGGGGGGGGGGCAGGCGCCGGAGGGGGGGCAGGCGCGCGGGGCGAGGGGGGGGGGGGGCAGGCGCCGGAGGGGGGGCAGGCGCGCGGGGTGAGGGGGTGGGGGGGGGGCAGGCGCCGGAAGGGGGGCAGGCGCGCGGGGCGAGGGGGGCAGGCGCCGGAAGGGGGGCAGGCGCGCGGGGCGAGGGGGTGGGGGGGGGGCAGGCGCCGGAAGGGGGGCCAAGCGCGCAGGGCGAGGGGGGGGGGGGGGGCAGGCGCGCGGGGCGAGGGGGTGGGGGGGGGGGGGCAGGCGCCGGAGGGGGGGCAGGCGCGCGGGGCGAGGGGGGGGGGGCAGGCGCGCGGGGCGAGGGGGGGGCAGGCGCCGGAGGGGGGGCAGGCGCGCGGGGCGGGGGGGGGGGGGGCAGGCGCGCGGGGCGAGGGGGGGGGGGCAGGCGCGCGGGGCGAGGGGGGGGCAGGCGCCGGAGGGGGGGCAGGCGCGCGGGGCGAGGGGGGGGGGGCAGGCGCGCGGGGCGAGGGGGGGGCAGGCGCCGGAGGGGGGGCAGGCGCGCGGGGCGAGGGGGTGGGGGGGGGGGCAGGCGCCGGAGGGGGGGCAGGCGCGCGGGGGAGGGGGTGGGGGGGGCAGGCGCCGGAGGGGGGGCAGGCGCGAGGGGGTGTGGGGGGGCAGGCGCCGGAGGGGGGGCAGGCGCCGGAGGGGGGGCAGGCGCGCGGGGGTGGGGGGGGGCAGGCGCCGGAGGGGGGGGCAGGCGCCGGAGGGGGGGGCAGGCGCGCGGGGCGAGGGGGGTGGGGGGGGGGGCAGGCGCGCGGGGGAGGGGGTGGGGGGGGCAGGCGCGCGGGGCGAGGGAGGGGGGGCAAGCGCGCGGGGCGAGGGGGGGGGGGGCAGGCGCGCGGGCAAGGCGGGCCAGGGGAGGCTGAGGGGGAGCTCCGGTGAGCCGGGGAGGCGGCCATCTTAGGCGTCCTGGGCAGGGGAAAAGAGCATCATCCTCCTCCCTTCTGTCAGCTCTCGGGGAACTCACCGCTTCTCGGGGAGCGGCCGCACCTGGAAGCCCCCAGAAATCAACACGAATCCAACCCCAAAAATACACCTCGCGGTCCGTACGCGGCACGGCCGCCCGCCACCCGAGCGCCGGAACACCGCGCCTCCCGCCGCGCCCCGGCGAACCACGTGACAGGGCCGGCGGCCGCGCGCCACAAGGACTACAGCTCCCGGCACGCCGCGAGCCCGCCCTCCCCGCTCTCTCACCCTGCGGGGCACCGCCCCTCCCGCCGATGCACCCGGAAGCCCCACCGAGCCCTCAGCACAGCCTCGCTCTCCCCACCGCCCGCTCCGACCCGGCGCTGCCCCGCCGCAGCCCTCCTCGGGGCTTCACCCGGCACGCAGCGGCCCCCCACCCAGCCCCCGCTCACCTCCTCCGTCGCTACAGTCGCAGCCCGCTGACGCTCGGCCACAGCTCCGCCCCGTCCCGCCCTCGGCTCGCACTGGCCCCCCGGAGCAGGGCACCACCCCTTTTCCAGGTAGGAGCCGGCACCGGCAGCCCCACTGCCCGCACCTGGGGCTCCTCCATCCAGACCCCGCCCACAGCTGAGGCGCAGCAGCAACGGGGGGCCCCCTCCCCTCACCCCCACAGTGCACCACCTCCTCCCCGGGCTCCATCACAGCCCCTTGCCCCACGCAAAGGGAGCGCAAACGCAGCCCCGAGGGCAAAGGAGAGGGCAGGTGTTTGTGCAGGCAGCGCGCATGTAACAAGTCCCAGGAGCGATTCGTGGCTCAGGGTCCCCAAAGCTCCCCCTGCCCCCAGGCCACCTCGGCCGCCATTGCCAGAGCCGCACGGAGCTGGTTTTGGCTAGGATAGTGCTCATTTTCTCCATAGTAGCTAGGAAAGGATAAGTTTTGGATTTATGTTCAAAACAGCGTTAACAATGTAGAGATGTGCTGAGCACTGCTTCCACAGTCAGAGCCTCTTCTGGTTCTCTCAGTGCCCCACCAGCAAGTAAGCTGGGAGAGGACACAGCTGGGAAAGCTTTCCCAGCTAACTGACCAAAGGGATATTCAATACCATTTGACATCACGCTGAGTACATGCAGCTGGGGAAGAAGGGGGAGTCCTTAGGGGCTACGGCATTTCACTCCCTAAGTAACCATTACACTTGACAGAGCCCTGCTTTCCCAGAGAAGGCTCAACACCTGCCCACCGAAAAGGAGGAGTGAATTAATTCCTTGCTTTGCTTTCACGCACAGCTGTTGCTCTACCTATTAAACACCCATGATTTTTCTCACTTTTACCCTTCCAGCTCTCTCCCCCAGCCCACTGAGGGTGGAGTGAGCAAGCAGCTCCCTGGTGCAGAGTTGCCAGCTGGGGCTAAAGCACGGCACACGCTTGTCCTCGTTTGGCAGGGAGCGGACCGTCCATTACCTGGCTCCTGGAGCGACGGGCTGCTGGGCAGAGGGGGAGGCCACCAAAGGTGAGGAGCAGGGCACAGGACAGTAGGAAGAGAGAAGAGAAAAGCGGCATGCGGCTGGACGGGGCGGGGGGGGTGTGTGCATGTAGTGAGAAGGCACAAGGCAGGGAACAGGACAGCCAGAGAAGGACAGGGAGCCTGTCAGAGGTGGAGATAAAAGCAGCAGAGAGAGGGGAAGAGAGGCAGCAGAAAGTGGGAAGAGCAGGACAGAGACCAAGAAAGAACGATGAGGAGCAGGCTGGAAACACACAAAGAACCTGGGGCAGGCAGCACGACAGCGAGGGAGGAATGAAGACTAGGGGCAGAAAGCTGACAGAGCAAGATGGAGAAAGACAAGAAAAGCGACAAGAACAGGGCAGAGAGGGAAGAAAGAATTCACAGGGACAGGGAGCTGAGACAGCCAACGACAGAGGGAAGGGGCCGGGGAGGGAAAACCACAAAACGAACCACGGGGCTACGTGGTACAGAGCATGAGCAGGGAGGGAATTAACAATTAGGGACAGGGAGCCAGAGGAAAAAGAAAATACACCAAAAGGGAGACGGAGAGCAAAAGGAATCGCAATGCGTACAGAAAGAAAAGAGAACCAATTCTAAAATAGGGACATGGGGAAGCCAGAAAGGACAAAAGCTACAGGCTACAGGGCAGAGAGGGAAGAATTAACGAATAGACACAGAGAGCTGGGCAGAAAGAGACGGAGAAAGGCTAAAGATCACACGGCCACCAGGGAAGAGAGGGAGGAATTTAAAAAACAGGGGCAAGAAGCCAGAGAGAGGGAGAGAGAGGCAACAATAAAATGGGGACGGGCCACAGGGCAGCGAGGAGGGAACCGAGGAATAAGGAAAAGAGGCCAAAGAGAACACAATGTAGTATGGAAAAAAGGAACAGCGGCCTAGGGGGAAGGAGGAATTAAAGATCAGGCACTGGGAGGCAGACAGAGACAAACGAAGAAACAAGTGAAAACAAACCAACAGCAATGGGCTAGCAAGACAGAGAGGGAGGAAATTGGGCAATAAATCATAGCAGCAAGGAGCTGGACAGAGAGAGATGAGGACAAACAAACAGCACGGGTCTACGTGACAGAGAACGTGGAATTAGAACACAGAGAGGGAGCCTGTCAGAGGTGGAGATAAAAGCAGCAGAGAGGGGAAGAGAGGCAGCAGAAAGTGGGAAGAGCAGGACAGAGACCAAGAAAGAACGATGAGGAGCAGGCTGGAAACACACAAAGAACCTGGGGCAGGCAGCACGACAGCGAGGGAGGAATGAAGAATAGGGGCAGAAAGCTGACAGAGCAAGATGGAGAAAGACAAGAAAAGCGACAAGAACAGGGCAGAGAGGGAAGAAAGAAGCCACAGGGACAGGGAGCCTAGACAGGCAACGACAGAGGGAAGGGGCCGGGGAGGGAAAACCACAAAACGAACCACGGGGCTACGTGGTACAGAGCATGAGCAGGGAGGGAATTAACGATTAGGGACAGGGAGCCAGAGGAAAAAGAAAATACACCAAAAGGGAGACGGAGAGCAAAAGGAATCGCAATGCGTACAGAAAGAAGAGAGAGAACCAATTCTAAAATAGGGACATGGGGAAGCCAGAAAGGACAAAAGCTACAGGCTACAGGGCAGAGAGGGAAGAATTAACGAATAGACACAGAGAGCTGGGCAGGAAGAGACGGAGAAAGGCTAAAGATCACACGGCCACCAGGGAAGAGAGGGAGGAATTTAAAAAACAGGGGCAAGAAGCCAGAGAGAGGGAGAGAGAGGCAACAATAAAATGGGGACGGGCCACAGGGCAGCGAGGAGGGAACCGAGGAATGAGAAAGATGCCAAAGAGAACACAATGTAGTATGGAAAAAAGGAACAGCGGCCTAGGGGGAAGGAGGAATTAAAGATCAGGCACTGGGAGGCAGACAGAGACAAACGAAGAAACAAGTGAAAACAAACCAACAGCAATGGGCTAGCAAGACAGAGAGGGAGGAAACTGGGCAATAAATCATAGCAGCAAGGAGCTGGACAGAGAGAGATGAGGACAAACAAACAGCACGGGTCTACGTGACAGAGAACGTGGAATTAGAACACAGAGAGAGGGAGCCGGACAGAGAGGGGCCGAGAGAAAAATCTAGACAGGCTACGGCGGGCAGAGGCAGGAATTAAAACCTAGGGACAGGGAGCTGGACAGAGGGAGATGGAGATCACAGGGAACAGCGGCGGGTGCAGGAAGAGCAAGAATTCAAGAATAGGGAAAGGGAGCTGGACAGAGAAGAACTCAGAAAGGCAAGAACAGTAGCAGGGTACAGAGCAGAGAAGACGAATAAAAAGCGCGGGGGGAGCGTTGAGGCAGACAGAGAGATTAAGAAAATGTCACGGGCTACGTGGCAAAGCAGGAGGAATTCAGAAACGGGGACGGGAACCAAGGAAGAGTGAGTTGGTGAAGGATAACGGGCATTAAAAGTGAGGGACGGGGAGCTGGGAAAAGCGAGAGGCAGAGAAAAACAGGATCACACAAAGCCAAAAAAGAAGAAACAGAACAACAGGAACAAGTGTAACCAAAGCGATGAAATCAATCAACCAGAGACGTTGTTACACTATGGGAACATGGAGCGTACGAATCAGTGTATCTGTTGATCTGCATTTTAGTCCCTAGGTAATCATTAATGTGAACAGAACAATAGGCAATGTGCTTCTGTCAGAAAAGGATGACAAAACGCGGTTTCGTGTAGCGGACTGAGAAAACTAGCCAAGACTGGCAAGATTAAGAGCCAAGAAGGTAAAAGGTAATTCCGGCAGGGGGAAGATCGCGACCACCGACTCACGGACCACCACCGACTCAAGTAACACCACCTACTCAGAAGAGGACAACCGAGCCTGCGCAGTAATTTACATAAGGAAAGAGCAAGTTTGTACCAATCAGTAGACAGGACAATAATGAATATGTCTGACTACGTAAAATTTTGAGCTATAAATTGTAGGGGAAAGGTGCGTGAGGTACGCACGTTAGGAGGAGCGATCCCCCGTGCATCTGGCGCCGTGAATAAAGAATGCCTGCTCTTTAATACTAAATTGGAGTTACAGAGTTGTTTCCAATTTTACCACGTTTTTCAGTAACACAGGGAGTCACACCAAGAGAGCCAGAGAAAGACAAAATACCGACAGGCTACAGGACAGAGCAGGAGGAATACAAAAAAACAGAGCCAGAGCCAGGGAGAGAGAGGGAGAGAAAGAAAAAGTAGCCACAGGCTACAGGACAGAGAGAGGG
Organism: Phalacrocorax carbo; assembly: GCF_963921805.1. Taxonomy (NCBI): domain Eukaryota; kingdom Metazoa; phylum Chordata; class Aves; order Suliformes; family Phalacrocoracidae; genus Phalacrocorax; species Phalacrocorax carbo. The sequence goes on along the minus strand of NW_026990446.1, from coordinate 478,022 downwards.
AGGACTGAAAAGACAGGGAGGCAGGGAGCCACTCAGAGCGAGATGGAGAAAGACTGTGCGGGGGGGGGAGCGCAAAAAAAAAAATTTTGCAGCAGGTAAGGAAAGAGAGGGGGCCAGGGGAGAGACAGGGAGGGCCCAGGACGCACAAGAGAGGCAATGGGGCCCCAGTGGCCCAAGACTCACCGTGACTCTCGCTCTCAGCGCTGCTGGCACAATTTAGCCGTTCAGATGCTTGTTTCCCCTTCTCTCCTCCCTGCCTCTTCTGCAGCTCCAGACTCTAGGCCATCCTCCACCTAAAGAGAATACATGGGTGTCTTACAGCTCTTACAAGATGAGGCTTCCTAGGCACGTGGCCTAGCTCGCTCGTGCACTACACGCCCGTACCGAACTCCGGGTTACGCGTACAGACCCTGCGGTGCACGTCGGTGGCCTGGCCCGCTGCGGACTACGAAGGGGGATCCTCCCTCCCTCACCTGCAGGGACAGGCTCTCTCTTGCCTGCGGCAGGAAGGCAGCTGTCAGCCAGAGCGCCTTCAATTTCTTCTTCTTTACCTTTCGTTGGTGTCTCCAGCTTCAGCTGAGGCAGGTCCTGTCCACAGCCGGGAAGGGCTTTGTCTATCCCTTTTGAGCCCCGCGCTGCGAGGACGGCGAGGCCGGGCAGAGAGAAGCCACGCGAGCCTGAGACGGCCACAGTCAACGGCATCCCCGGGGGAAGGACAGACAACCACGTCCGCAGCAAGGTCTCTGGGAGAGGGAAAGAAGAAAGAGCGACCATCATTACCGTCGATCGACCCTGGCCAAAGCCTCTCCTTGCGCAGGGGGCTTCTGGACCCCCCGCTCCTTCCCTGCGCTAGTGCTAAGGGCCCCTGCGCCGAGGGGGAATCCAGTGCGCTTGAGGGCCGGCTCGCTGCCTTCACGACAGGGCCTGGGGACGGCCTAGGCCTACGCAGCACGCTTCAGGAGAGGTGCCGGGGCTGCGGGCAGGCGCGTGGGGCGAGGGCGGGGGGGGGGGCAGGCGCGCGGGGAGGGGGGGAAGGGGCAGGCGCCGGAGGGGGGGCAGGGGCAGGTGCGCGGGGGGGGGGGCAGGCGCCGGAGGGGGGGCAGGCGCGCGGGGCGAGGGGGTGGGGCGGGGGCAGGCGCCGGAGGGGGGGCAGGCGCGCGGGGTGAGGGGGTGGGGGGGGGGGGGGCAGGCGCCGGAAGGGGGGCAGGCGCGCGGGGCGAGGGGGTGGGGGGGGGGCAGGCGCCGGAGGGGGGGCAGGCGCGCGGGGCGAGGGGGTGGGGGGGGGGCAGGCGCCGGAGGGGGGCCAAGCGCAGGGCGAGGGGGTGGGGGGGGCAGGCGCCGGAGGGGGGGCAGGCGCGAGGGGGTGGGGGGGGCAGGCGCCGGAGGGGGGGCAGGCGCGCGGGGCGAGGGGGTGGGGGGGGGCAGGCGCCGGAGGGGGGGCAGGCGCGCGGGGCGACGGGGTGGGGGGGGGGGCAGGCGCCGGAAGGGGGGCAGGCGCGCGGGGCGAGGGGGTGGGGGGGGCAGGCGCCGGAGGGGGGGCAGGCGCGCGGGGTGAGGGGGTGGGGGGGGGGGGGCAGGCGCCGGAGGGGGGCCAAGCGCGGGGCGAGGGGGTGGGGGGGGGCAGGCGCCGGAGGGGGGGCAGGCGCGAGGGGGTGGGGGGGGCAGGCGCCGGAGGGGGGGGCAGGCGCGCGGGGCGAGGGGGTGGGGGGGGGGGCAGGCGCCGGAGGGGGGGCAGGCGCCGGAGGGGGGGCAGGCGCGCGGGGCGACGGGGTGGGGGGGGCAGGCGCCGGAGGGGGGGCAGGCGCGAGGGGCGACGGTGGGGCGCAGGCGCCGGAGGGGGGGCAGGCGCCGGAGGGGGGGCAGGCGCGCGGGGCGAGGGGGTGGGGGGGGGCAGGCGCCGGAGGGGGGGCAAGCGCGCGGGGCGAGGGGGTGGGGGGGGGCAGGCGCCGGAGGGGGGGCAAGCGCGCGGGGCGAGGGGGGGGGGGCAGGCGCGCGGGCAAGGCGGGCCAGGGGAGGCTGAGGGGGAGCTCCGGTGAGCCGGGGAGGCGGCCATCTTAGGCGTCCTGGGCAGGGGAAAAGAGCATCATCCTCCTCCCTTCTGTCAGCTCTCGGGGAACTCACCGCTTCTCGGGGAGCGGCCGCACCTGGAAGCCCCCAGAAATCAACACGAATCCAACCCCAAAAATACACCTCGCGGTCCGTACGCGGCACGGCCGCCCGCCACCCGAGCGCCGGAACACCGCGCCTCCCGCCGCGCCCCGGCGAACCACGTGACAGGGCCGGCGGCCGCGCGCCACAAGGACTACAGCTCCCGGCACGCCGCGAGCCCGCCCTCCCCGCTCTCTCACCCTGCGGGGCACCGCCCCTCCCGCCGATGCACCCGGAAGCCCCACCGAGCCCTCAGCACAGCCTCGCTCTCCCCACCGCCCGCTCCGACCCGGCGCTGCCCCGCCGCAGCCCTCCTCGGGGCTTCACCCGGGACCCAGCCGTCCACCACCCAGCTCCCGCTCACCTCCCCCCTCGCTACAGTCGCAGCCCGCTGACGCTCGGCCACAGCTCCGCCCCGTCCCGCCCTCGGCTCGCACTGGCCCCCCGGAGCAGGGCACCACCCCTTTTCCAGGGAGGAGCCGGCACCGGCAGCCCCACTGCCCGCACCTGGGGCTCCTCCATCCAGACCCCGCCCACAGCTGAGGCGCAGCAGCAACGGGGGGCCCCCTCCCCTCACCCCCACAGTGCACCACCTCCTCCCCGGGCTCCATCACAGCCCCTTGCCCCACGCAAAGGGAGCGCAAACGCAGCCCCGAGGGCAAAGGAGAGGGCAGGTGTTTGTGCAGGCAGCGCGCATGTAACAAGTCCCAGGAGCGATTCGTGGCTCAGGGTCCCCAAAGCTCCCCCTGCCCCCAGGCCACCTCGGCCGCCATTGCCAGAGCCGCACGGAGCTGGTTTTGGCTAGGATAGTGCTCATTTTCTCCATAGTAGCTAGGAAAGGATAAGTTTTGGATTTATGTTCAAAACAGCGTTAACAATGTAGAGATGTGCTGAGCACTGCTTCCACAGTCAGAGCCTCTTCTGGTTCTCTCAGTGCCCCACCAGCAAGTAAGCTGGGAGAGGACACAGCTGGGAAAGCTTTCCCAGCTAACTGACCAAAGGGATATTCAATACCATTTGACATCACGCTGAGTACATGCAGCTGGGGAAGAAGGGGGAGTCCTTAGGGGCTACGGCATTTCACTCCCTAAGTAACCATTACACTTGACAGAGCCCTGCTTTCCCAGAGAAGGCTCAACACCTGCCCACCGAAAAGGAGGAGTGAATTAATTCCTTGCTTTGCTTTCACGCACAGCTGTTGCTCTACCTATTAAACACCCATGATTTTTCTCACTTTTACCCTTCCAGCTCTCTCCCCCAGCCCACTGAGGGTGGAGTGAGCAAGCAGCTCCCTGGTGCAGAGTTGCCAGCTGGGGCTAAACCACGGCACACGCTTGTCCTCGTTTGGCAGGGAGCGGACCGTCCATTGCCTGGCTCCTGGAGCGACGGGCTGCTGGGCAGAGGGGGAGGCCACCAAAGGTGAGGAGCAGGGCACAGGACAGTAGGAAGAGAGAAGAGAAAAGCGGCATGCGGTTGGACGGGGCGGGGGGGGTGTGTGCATGTAGTGAGAAGGCACAAGGCAGGGAACAGGACAGCCAGAGAAGGACAGGGAGCCTGACAGAGGTGGAGATAAAAGCAGCAGAGAGAGGGGAAGAGAGGCAGCAGAAAGTGGGAAGAGCAGGACAGAGACCAAGAAAGAACGATGAGGAGCAGGCTGGAAACACACAAAGAACCTGGGGCAGGCAGCACGACAGCGAGGGAGGAATGAAGACTAGGGGCAGAAAGCTGACAGAGCAAGATGGAGAAAGACAAGAAAAGCGACAAGAACAGGGCAGAGAGGGAAGTAAGAAGCCACAGGGACAGGGAGCCGAGACAGCCAACGACGGAGGGAAGGGAACACCACAAAACGAACCACGGGGCTACGTGGTACAGAGCATGAGCAGGGAGAGAATTAACAATTAGGGACAGGGAGCCAGAGGAAAAAGAAAATACACCAAAAGGGAGATGGAGAGCAAAAGGAATCGCAATGCGTACAGAAAGAAGAGAGAGAACCAATTCTAAAATAGGGACATGGGGAAGCCAGAAAGGACAAAAGCTACAGGCTACAGGGCAGAGAGGGAAGAATTAACGAATAGACACAGAGAGCTGGGCAGAAAGAGACGGAGAAAGGCTAAAGATCTCACGGCCACCAGGGAAGAGAGGGAGGAATTTAAAAAACAGGGGCAAGAAGCCAGAGAGAGGGAGGGAGAGGCAACAATAAAATGGGGACGGGCCACAGGGCAGCGAGGAGGGAACCGAGGAATAAGGAAAAGATGCCAAAGAGAACACAATGTAGTATGGAAAAAAGGAACAGCGGCCTATGGGGAAGGAGGAATTAAAGATCAGGCACTGGGAGGCAGACAGAGACAAACGAAGAAAAACCAACAGCAATGGGCTAGCAAGACAGAGAGGGAGGAAATTGGGCAATAAATCATAGCAGCAAGGAGCTGGACAGAGAGAGATGAGGACAAACAAACAGCACGGGTCTACGTGACAGAGACCGTGGAATTAGAACACAGAGAGGGAGCCTGTCAGAGGTGGAGATAAAAGCAGCAGAGAGGGGAAGAGAGGGAGCAGAAAGAGGGAAGAGCAGGACAGAGACAAGAAAGAACGATGTGGAGCAGGCTGGAAACACACAAAGAACCTGGGGCAGGCAGCACGACAGCGAGGGAGGAATGAAGACTAGGGGCAGAAAGCTGACAGAGCAAGATGGAGAAAGACAAGAAAAGCGACAAGAACAGGGCAGAGAGGGAAGAAAGAAGCCACAGGGACAGGGAGCCGAGACAGGCAACGACGGAGGGAAGGGGCCGGGGAGGGAACACCACAAAACAAACCACGGGGCTACGTGGTACAGAGCATGAGCAGGGAGGGAATTAACAATTAGGGACAGGGAGCCAGAGGAAAAAGAAAATACACCAAAAGGGAGACGGAGAGCAACAGGAATCGCAATGCGTACAGAAAGACGAGAGAACCAATTCTAAAATAGGGACATGGGGAAGCCAGAAAGGACACAAGCTACAGGCTACAGGGCAGAGAGGAAAGAATTAACGAATAGACACAGAGAGCTGGGCAGGAAGAGACGGAGAAAGGCTAAAGATCACACGGCCACCAGGGAAGAGAGGGAGGAATTTAAAAAACAGGGGCAAGAAGCCAGAGAGAGGGAGGGAGAGGCAACAATAAAATGGGGACGGTCCACAGGGCAGCGAGGAGGGAACCGAGGAATGAGAAAGAGGCCAAAGAGAACACAATGTAGTATGGAAAAAAGGAACAGCGGCCTAGGGGGAAGGAGGAATTAAAGATCAGGCACTGGGAGGCAGACAGAGACAAACGAAGAAACAAGTGAAAACAAACCAACAGCAATGGGCTAGCAAGACAGAGAGGGAGGAAATTGGGCAATAAATCATAGCAGCAAGGAGCTGGACAGAGAGAGATGAGGACAAACAAACAGCACGGGTCTACGTGACAGAGACCGTGGAATTAGAACACAGAGAGGGAGCCTGTCAGAGGTGGAGATAAAAGCAGCAGAGAGGGGAAGAGAGGCAGCAGAAAGAGGGAAGAGCAGGACAGAGACCAAGAAAGAACGATGTGGAGCAGGCTGGAAACACACAAAGAACCTGGGGCAGGCAGCACGACAGCGAGGGAGGAATGAAGACTAGGGGCAGAAAGCTGACAGAGCAAGATGGAGAAAGACAAGAAAAGCGACAAGAACAGGGCAGAGAGGGAAGTAAGAAGCCACAGGGACAGGGAGCCGAGACAGCCAACGACAGAGGGAAGGGGCCGGGGAGGGAAAACCACAAAACGAACCACGGGGCTACGTGGTACAGAGCATGAGCGGGGAGAGAATTAACAATTAGGGACAGGGAGCCAGAGGAAAAAGAAAATACACCAAAAGGGAGATGGAGAGCAAAAGGAATCGCAATGCGTACAGAAAGAAGAGAGAACCAATTCTAAAATAGGGACATGGGGAAGCCAGAAAGGACAAAAGCTACAGGCTACAGGGCAGAGAGGGAAGAATTAACGAATAGACACAGAGAGCTGGGCAGAAAGAGACGGAGAAAGGCTAAAGATCTCACGGCCACCAGGGAAGAGAGGGAGGAATTTAAAAAACAGGGGTAAGAAGCCAGAGAGAGGGAGGGAGAGGCAACAATAAAATGGGGACGGGCCACAGGGCAGCGAGGAGGGAACCGAGGAATAAGGAAAAGATGCCAAAGAGAACACAATGTAGTATGGAAAAAAGGAACAGCGGCCTATGGGGAAGGAGGAATTAAAGATCAGGCACTGGGAGGCAGACAGAGACAAACGAAGAAAAACCAACAGCAATGGGCTAGCAAGACAGAGAGGGAGGAAATTGGGCAATAAATCATAGCAGCAAGGAGCTGGACAGAGAGATGAGGACAAACAAACAGCACGGGTCTACGTGACAGAGAACGTGGAATTAGAACACAGAAAGGGAGCCTGTCAGAGGTGGAGATAAAAGCAGCAGAGAGGGGAAGAGAGGAAGCAGAAAGAGGGAAGAGCAGGACAGAGACCAAGAAAGAACGATGAGGAGCAGGCTGGAAACACACAAAGAACCTGGGGCAGGCAGCACGACAGCGAGGGAGGAATGAAGACTAGGGGCAGAAAGCTGACAGAGCAAGATGGAGAAAGACAAGAAAAGCGACAAGAACAGGGCAGAGAGGGAAGTAAGAAGCCACAGGGACAGGGAGCCGAGACAGGGAACGACGGAGGGAAGGGAACACCACAAAACGAACCACGGGGCTACGTGGTACAGAGCATGAGCAGGGAGAGAATTAACAATTAGGGACAGGGAGCCAGAGGAAAAAGAAAATACACCAAAAGGGAGATGGAGAGCAAAAGGAATCGCAATGCGTACAGAAAGAAGAGAGAGAACCAATTCTAAAATAGGGACATGGGGAAGCCAGAAAGGACAAAAGCTACAGGCTACAGGGCAGAGAGGGAAGAATTAACGAATAGACACAGAGAGCTGGGCAGAAAGAGACGGAGAAAGGCTAAAGATCTCACGGCCACCAGGGAAGAGAGGGAGGAATTTAAAAAACAGGGGTAAGAAGCCAGAGAGAGGGAGGGAGAGGCAACAATAAAATGGGGACGGGCCACAGGGCAGCGAGGAGGGAACCGAGGAATGAGAAAGAGGCCAAAGAGAACACAATGTAGTATGGAAAAAAGGAACAGCGGCCTAGGGGGAAGGAGGAATTAAAGATCAGGCACTGGGAGGCAGACAGAGACAAACGAAGAAACAAGTGAAAACAAACCAACAGCAATGGGCTAGCAAGACAGAGAGGGAGGAAATTGGGCAATAAATCATAGCAGCAAGGAGCTGGACAGAGAGAGATGAGGACAAACAAACAGCACGGGTCTACGTGACAGAGACCGTGGAATTAGAACACAGAGAGGGAGCCTGTCAGAGGTGGAGATAAAAGCAGCAGAGAGGGGAAGAGAGGCAGCAGAAAGAGGGAAGAGCAGGACAGAGACCAAGAAAGAACGATGTGGAGCAGGCTGGAAACACACAAAGAACCTGGGGCAGGCAGCACGACAGCGAGGGAGGAATGAAGACTAGGGGCAGAAAGCTGACAGAGCAAGATGGAGAAAGACAAGAAAAGCGACAAGAACAGGGCAGAGAGGGAAGTAAGAAGCCACAGGGACAGGGAGCCGAGACAGGCAACGACGGAGGGAAGGGAACACCACAAAACGAACCACGGGGCTACGTGGTACAGAGCATGAGCGGGGAGAGAATTAACAATTAGGGACAGGGAGCCAGAGGAAAAAGAAAATACACCAAAAGGGAGATGGAGAGCAACAGGAATCGCAATGCGTACAGAAAGAAGAGAGAACCAATTCTAAAATAGGGACATGGGGAAGCCAGAAAGGACAAAAGCTACAGGCTACAGGGCAGAGAGGGAAGAATTAACGAATAGACACAGAGAGCTGGGCAGAAAGAGACGGAGAAAGGCTAAAGATCTCACGGCCACCAGGGAAGAGAGGGAGGAATTTAAAAAACAGGGGTAAGAAGCCAGAGAGAGGGAGGGAGAGGCAACAATAAAATGGGGACGGGCCACAGGGCAGCGAGGAGGGAACCGAGGAATAAGGAAAAGATGCCAAAGAGAACACAATGTAGTATGGAAAAAAGGAACAGCGGCCTATGGGGAAGGAGGAATTAAAGATCAGGCACTGGGAGGCAGACAGAGACAAACGAAGAAAAACCAACAGCAATGGGCTAGCAAGACAGAGAGGGAGGAAATTGGGCAATAAATCATAGCAGCAAGGAGCTGGACAGAGAGAGATGAGGACAAACAAACAGCACGGGTCTACGTGACAGAGACCGTGGAATTAGAACACAGAGAGGGAGCCTGTCAGAGGTGGAGATAAAAGCAGCAGAGAGGGGAAGAGAGGGAGCAGAAAGAGGGAAGAGCAGGACAGAGACAAGAAAGAACGATGTGGAGCAGGCTGGAAACACACAAAGAACCTGGGGCAGGCAGCACGACAGCGAGGGAGGAATGAAGACTAGGGGCAGAAAGCTGACAGAGCAAGATGGAGAAAGACAAGAAAAGCGACAAGAACAGGGCAGAGAGGGAAGAAAGAAGCCACAGGGACAGGGAGCCGAGACAGGCAACGACGGAGGGAAGGGGCCGGGGAGGGAACACCACAAAACAAACCACGGGGCTACGTGGTACAGAGCATGAGCAGGGAGGGAATTAACAATTAGGGACAGGGAGCCAGAGGAAAAAGAAAATACACCAAAAGGGAGACGGAGAGCAACAGGAATCGCAATGCGTACAGAAAGACGAGAGAACCAATTCTAAAATAGGGACATGGGGAAGCCAGAAAGGACACAAGCTACAGGCTACAGGGCAGAGAGGAAAGAATTAACGAATAGACACAGAGAGCTGGGCAGGAAGAGACGGAGAAAGGCTAAAGATCACACGGCCACCAGGGAAGAGAGGGAGGAATTTAAAAAACAGGGGCAAGAAGCCAGAGAGAGGGAGGGAGAGGCAACAATAAAATGGGGACGGTCCACAGGGCAGCGAGGAGGGAACCGAGGAATGAGAAAGAGGCCAAAGAGAACACAATGTAGTATGGAAAAAAGGAACAGCGGCCTAGGGGGAAGGAGGAATTAAAGATCAGGCACTGGGAGGCAGACAGAGACAAACGAAGAAACAAGTGAAAACAAACCAACAGCAATGGGCTAGCAAGACAGAGAGGGAGGAAATTGGGCAATAAATCATAGCAGCAAGATGCTGGACAGAGAGATGAGGACAAACAAACAGCACGGGTCTACGTGACAGAGAACGTGGAATTAGAACACAGAAAGGGAGCCTGTCAGAGGTGGAGATAAAAGCAGCAGAGAGGGGAAGAGAGGAAGCAGAAAGAGGGAAGAGCAGGACAGAGACCAAGAAAGAACGATGAGGAGCAGGCTGGAAACACACAAAGAACCTGGGGCAGGCAGCACGACAGCGAGGGAGGAATGAAGACTAGGGGCAGAAAGCTGACAGAGCAAGATGGAGAAAGACAAGAAAAGCGACAAGAACAGGGCAGAGAGGGAAGTAAGAAGCCACAGGGACAGGGAGCCGAGACAGGCAACGACGGAGGGAAGGGAACACCACAAAACGAACCACGGGGCTACGTGGTACAGAGCATGAGCAGGGAGAGAATTAACAATTAGGGACAGGGAGCCAGAGGAAAAAGAAAATACACCAAAAGGGAGATGGAGAGCAAAAGGAATCGCAATGGTACAGAAAGAAGAGAGAGAACCAATTCTAAAATAGGGACATGGGGAAGCCAGAAAGGACAAAAGCTACAGGCTACAGGGCAGAGAGGGAAGAATTAACGAATAGACACAGAGAGCTGGGCAGAAAGAGACGGAGAAAGGCTAAAGATCTCACGGCCACCAGGGAAGAGAGGGAGGAATTTAAAAAACAGGGGTAAGAAGCCAGAGAGAGGGAGAGAGAGGCAACAATAAAATGGGGACGGGCCACAGGGCAGCGAGGAGGGAACCGAGGAATGAGAAAGAGGCCAAAGAGAACACAATGTAGTATGGAAAAAAGGAACAGCGGCCTAGGGGGAAGGAGGAATTAAAGATCAGGCACTGGGAGGCAGACAGAGACAAACGAAGAAAAACCAACAGCAATGGGCTAGCAAGACAGAGAGGGAGGAAATTGGGCAATAAATCATAGCAGCAAGGAGCTGGACAGAGAGAGATGAGGACAAACAAACAGCACGGGTCTACGTGACAGAGACCGTGGAATTAGAACACAGAGAGGGAGCCTGTCAGAGGTGGAGATAAAAGCAGCAGAGAGGGGAAGAGAGGGAGCAGAAAGAGGGAAGAGCAGGACAGAGACAAGAAAGAACGATGTGGAGCAGGCTGGAAACACACAAAGAACCTGGGGCAGGCAGCACGACAGCGAGGGAGGAATGAAGACTAGGGGCAGAAAGCTGACAGAGGAAGATGGAGAAAGACAAGAAAAGCGACAAGAACAGGGCAGAGAGGGAAGAAAGAAGCCACAGGGACAGGGAGCCGAGACAGGCAACGACGGAGGGAAGGGGCCGGGGAGGGAACACCACAAAACGAACCACGGGGCTATGTGGTACAGAGCATGAGCAGGGAGGGAATTAACAATTAGGGACAGGGAGCCAGAGGAAAAAGAAAATACACCAAAAGGGAGACGGAGAGCAAAAGGAATCGCATTGCGTACAGAAAGACGAGAGAACCAGTTCTAAAATAGGGACATGGGGAAGCCAGAAAGGACACAAGCTACAGGCTACAGGGCAGAGAGGGAAGAATTAACGAATAGACACAGAGAGCTGGGCAGGAAGAGACGGAGAAAGGCTAAAGATCACACGGCCACCAGGGAAGAGAGGGAGGAATTTAAAAAACAGGGGCAAGAAGCCAGAGAGAGGGAGAGAGAGGCAACAATAAAATGGGGACGGGCCACAGGGCAGCGAGGAGGGAACCGAGGAATGAGAAAGAGGCCAAAGAGAACACAATGTAGTATGGAAAAAAGGAACAGCGGCCTAGGGGGAAGGAGGAATTAAAGATCAGGCACTGGGAGGCAGACAGAGACAAACGAAGAAACAAGTGAAAACAAACCAACAGCAATGGGCTAGCAAGACAGAGAGGGAGGAAATTGGGCAATAAATCATAGCAGCAAGGAGCTGGACAGAGAGAGATGAGGACAAACAAACAGCACGGGTCTACGTGACAGAGACCGTGGAATTAGAACACAGAGAGGGAGCCTGTCAGAGGTGGAGATAAAAGCAGCAGAGAGGGGAAGAGAGGCAGCAGAAAGAGGGAAGAGCAGGACAGAGACCAAGAAAGAACGATGTGGAGCAGGCTGGAAACACACAAAGAACCTGGGGCAGGCAGCACGACAGCGAGGGAGGAATGAAGACTAGGGGCAGAAAGCTGACAGAGCAAGATGGAGAAAGACAAGAAAAGCGACAAGAACAGGGCAGAGAGGGAAGTAAGAAGCCACAGGGACAGGGAGCCGAGACAGGCAACGACGGAGGGAAGGGAACACCACAAAACGAACCACGGGGCTACGTGGTACAGAGCATGAGCGGGGAGAGAATTAACAATTAGGGACAGGGAGCCAGAGGAAAAAGAAAATACACCAAAAGGGAGATGGAGAGCAACAGGAATCGCAATGCGTACAGAAAGAAGAGAGAACCAATTCTAAAATAGGGACATGGGGAAGCCAGAAAGGACAAAAGCTACAGGCTACAGGGCAGAGAGGGAAGAATTAACGAATAGACACAGAGAGCTGGGCAGAAAGAGACGGAGAAAGGCTAAAGATCTCACGGCCACCAGGGAAGAGAGGGAGGAATTTAAAAAACAGGGGTAAGAAGCCAGAGAGAGGGAGGGAGAGGCAACAATAAAATGGGGACGGGCCACAGGGCAGCGAGGAGGGAACCGAGGAATAAGGAAAAGATGCCAAAGAGAACACAATGTAGTATGGAAAAAAGGAACAGCGGCCTATGGGGAAGGAGGAATTAAAGATCAGGCACTGGGAGGCAGACAGAGACAAACGAAGAAAAACCAACAGCAATGGGCTAGCAAGACAGAGAGGGAGGAAATTGGGCAATAAATCATAGCAGCAAGGAGCTGGACAGAGAGAGATGAGGACAAACAAACAGCACGGGTCTACGTGACAGAGACCGTGGAATTAGAACACAGAGAGGGAGCCTGTCAGAGGTGGAGATAAAAGCAGCAGAGAGGGGAAGAGAGGGAGCAGAAAGAGGGAAGAGCAGGACAGAGACAAGAAAGAACGATGTGGAGCAGGCTGGAAACACACAAAGAACCTGGGGCAGGCAGCACGACAGCGAGGGAGGAATGAAGACTAGGGGCAGAAAGCTGACAGAGCAAGATGGAGAAAGACAAGAAAAGCGACAAGAACAGGGCAGAGAGGGAAGAAAGAAGCCACAGGGACAGGGAGCCGAGACAGGCAACGACGGAGGGAAGGGGCCGGGGAGGGAACACCACAAAACAAACCACGGGGCTACGTGGTACAGAGCATGAGCAGGGAGGGAATTAACAATTAGGGACAGGGAGCCAGAGGAAAAAGAAAATACACCAAAAGGGAGACGGAGAGCAACAGGAATCGCAATGCGTACAGAAAGACGAGAGAACCAATTCTAAAATAGGGACATGGGGAAGCCAGAAAGGACACAAGCTACAGGCTACAGGGCAGAGAGGAAAGAATTAACGAATAGACACAGAGAGCTGGGCAGGAAGAGACGGAGAAAGGCTAAAGATCACACGGCCACCAGGGAAGAGAGGGAGGAATTTAAAAAACAGGGGCAAGAAGCCAGAGAGAGGGAGGGAGAGGCAACAATAAAATGGGGACGGTCCACAGGGCAGCGAGGAGGGAACCGAGGAATGAGAAAGAGGCCAAAGAGAACACAATGTAGTATGGAAAAAAGGAACAGCGGCCTAGGGGGAAGGAGGAATTAAAGATCAGGCACTGGGAGGCAGACAGAGACAAACGAAGAAACAAGTGAAAACAAACCAACAGCAATGGGCTAGCAAGACAGAGAGGGAGGAAATTGGGCAATAAATCATAGCAGCAAGATGCTGGACAGAGAGATGAGGACAAACAAACAGCACGGGTCTACGTGACAGAGAACGTGGAATTAGAACACAGAAAGGGAGCCTGTCAGAGGTGGAGATAAAAGCAGCAGAGAGGGGAAGAGAGGAAGCAGAAAGAGGGAAGAGCAGGACAGAGACCAAGAAAGAACGATGAGGAGCAGGCTGGAAACACACAAAGAACCTGGGGCAGGCAGCACGACAGCGAGGGAGGAATGAAGACTAGGGGCAGAAAGCTGACAGAGCAAGATGGAGAAAGACAAGAAAAGCGACAAGAACAGGGCAGAGAGGGAAGTAAGAAGCCACAGGGACAGGGAGCCGAGACAGGCAACGACGGAGGGAAGGGAACACCACAAAACGAACCACGGGGCTACGTGGTACAGAGCATGAGCAGGGAGAGAATTAACAATTAGGGACAGGGAGCCAGAGGAAAAAGAAAATACACCAAAAGGGAGATGGAGAGCAAAAGGAATCGCAATGGTACAGAAAGAAGAGAGAGAACCAATTCTAAAATAGGGACATGGGGAAGCCAGAAAGGACAAAAGCTACAGGCTACAGGGCAGAGAGGGAAGAATTAACGAATAGACACAGAGAGCTGGGCAGAAAGAGACGGAGAAAGGCTAAAGATCTCACGGCCACCAGGGAAGAGAGGGAGGAATTTAAAAAACAGGGGTAAGAAGCCAGAGAGAGGGAGAGAGAGGCAACAATAAAATGGGGACGGGCCACAGGGCAGCGAGGAGGGAACCGAGGAATGAGAAAGAGGCCAAAGAGAACACAATGTAGTATGGAAAAAAGGAACAGCGGCCTAGGGGGAAGGAGGAATTAAAGATCAGGCACTGGGAGGCAGACAGAGACAAACGAAGAAACAAGTGAAAACAAACCAACAGCAATGGGCTAGCAAGACAGAGAGGGAGGAAATTGGGCAATAAATCATAGCAGCAAGGAGCTGGACAGAGAGAGATGAGGACAAACAAACAGCACGGGTCTACGTGACAGAGACCGTGGAATTAGAACACAGAGAGGGAGCCTGTCAGAGGTGGAGATAAAAGCAGCAGAGAGGGGAAGAGAGGCAGCAGAAAGAGGGAAGAGCAGGACAGAGACCAAGAAAGAACGATGTGGAGCAGGCTGGAAACACACAAAGAACCTGGGGCAGGCAGCACGACAGCGAGGGAGGAATGAAGACTAGGGGCAGAAAGCTGACAGAGCAAGATGGAGAAAGACAAGAAAAGCGACAAGAACAGGGCAGAGAGGGAAGTAAGAAGCCACAGGGACAGGGAGCCGAGACAGGCAACGACGGAGGGAAGGGAACACCACAAAACGAACCACGGGGCTACGTGGTACAGAGCATGAGCGGGGAGAGAATTAACAATTAGGGACAGGGAGCCAGAGGAAAAAGAAAATACACCAAAAGGGAGATGGAGAGCAACAGGAATCGCAATGCGTACAGAAAGAAGAGAGAACCAATTCTAAAATAGGGACATGGGGAAGCCAGAAAGGACAAAAGCTACAGGCTACAGGGCAGAGAGGGAAGAATTAACGAATAGACACAGAGAGCTGGGCAGAAAGAGACGGAGAAAGGCTAAAGATCTCACGGCCACCAGGGAAGAGAGGGAGGAATTTAAAAAACAGGGGTAAGAAGCCAGAGAGAGGGAGGGAGAGGCAACAATAAAATGGGGACGGGCCACAGGGCAGCGAGGAGGGAACCGAGGAATAAGGAAAAGATGCCAAAGAGAACACAATGTAGTATGGAAAAAAGGAACAGCGGCCTATGGGGAAGGAGGAATTAAAGATCAGGCACTGGGAGGCAGACAGAGACAAACGAAGAAAAACCAACAGCAATGGGCTAGCAAGACAGAGAGGGAGGAAATTGGGCAATAAATCATAGCAGCAAGGAGCTGGACAGAGAGAGATGAGGACAAACAAACAGCACGGGTCTACGTGACAGAGACCGTGGAATTAGAACACAGAGAGGGAGCCTGTCAGAGGTGGAGATAAAAGCAGCAGAGAGGGGAAGAGAGGGAGCAGAAAGAGGGAAGAGCAGGACAGAGACAAGAAAGAACGATGTGGAGCAGGCTGGAAACACACAAAGAACCTGGGGCAGGCAGCACGACAGCGAGGGAGGAATGAAGACTAGGGGCAGAAAGCTGACAGAGCAAGATGGAGAAAGACAAGAAAAGCGACAAGAACAGGGCAGAGAGGGAAGAAAGAAGCCACAGGGACAGGGAGCCGAGACAGGCAACGACGGAGGGAAGGGGCCGGGGAGGGAACACCACAAAACAAACCACGGGGCTACGTGGTACAGAGCATGAGCAGGGAGGGAATTAACAATTAGGGACAGGGAGCCAGAGGAAAAAGAAAATACACCAAAAGGGAGACGGAGAGCAACAGGAATCGCAATGCGTACAGAAAGACGAGAGAACCAATTCTAAAATAGGGACATGGGGAAGCCAGAAAGGACACAAGCTACAGGCTACAGGGCAGAGAGGAAAGAATTAACGAATAGACACAGAGAGCTGGGCAGGAAGAGACGGAGAAAGGCTAAAGATCACACGGCCACCAGGGAAGAGAGGGAGGAATTTAAAAAACAGGGGCAAGAAGCCAGAGAGAGGGAGGGAGAGGCAACAATAAAATGGGGACGGTCCACAGGGCAGCGAGGAGGGAACCGAGGAATGAGAAAGAGGCCAAAGAGAACACAATGTAGTATGGAAAAAAGGAACAGCGGCCTAGGGGGAAGGAGGAATTAAAGATCAGGCACTGGGAGGCAGACAGAGACAAACGAAGAAACAAGTGAAAACAAACCAACAGCAATGGGCTAGCAAGACAGAGAGGGAGGAAATTGGGCAATAAATCATAGCAGCAAGATGCTGGACAGAGAGATGAGGACAAACAAACAGCACGGGTCTACGTGACAGAGAACGTGGAATTAGAACACAGAAAGGGAGCCTGTCAGAGGTGGAGATAAAAGCAGCAGAGAGGGGAAGAGAGGAAGCAGAAAGAGGGAAGAGCAGGACAGAGACCAAGAAAGAACGATGAGGAGCAGGCTGGAAACACACAAAGAACCTGGGGCAGGCAGCACGACAGCGAGGGAGGAATGAAGACTAGGGGCAGAAAGCTGACAGAGCAAGATGGAGAAAGACAAGAAAAGCGACAAGAACAGGGCAGAGAGGGAAGTAAGAAGCCACAGGGACAGGGAGCCGAGACAGGCAACGACGGAGGGAAGGGAACACCACAAAACGAACCACGGGGCTACGTGGTACAGAGCATGAGCAGGGAGAGAATTAACAATTAGGGACAGGGAGCCAGAGGAAAAAGAAAATACACCAAAAGGGAGATGGAGAGCAAAAGGAATCGCAATGGTACAGAAAGAAGAGAGAGAACCAATTCTAAAATAGGGACATGGGGAAGCCAGAAAGGACAAAAGCTACAGGCTACAGGGCAGAGAGGGAAGAATTAACGAATAGACACAGAGAGCTGGGCAGAAAGAGACGGAGAAAGGCTAAAGATCTCACGGCCACCAGGGAAGAGAGGGAGGAATTTAAAAAACAGGGGTAAGAAGCCAGAGAGAGGGAGAGAGAGGCAACAATAAAATGGGGACGGGCCACAGGGCAGCGAGGAGGGAACCGAGGAATGAGAAAGAGGCCAAAGAGAACACAATGTAGTATGGAAAAAAGGAACAGCGGCCTAGGGGGAAGGAGGAATTAAAGATCAGGCACTGGGAGGCAGACAGAGACAAACGAAGAAAAACCAACAGCAATGGGCTAGCAAGACAGAGAGGGAGGAAATTGGGCAATAAATCATAGCAGCAAGGAGCTGGACAGAGAGAGATGAGGACAAACAAACAGCACGGGTCTACGTGACAGAGACCGTGGAATTAGAACACAGAGAGGGAGCCTGTCAGAGGTGGAGATAAAAGCAGCAGAGAGGGGAAGAGAGGGAGCAGAAAGAGGGAAGAGCAGGACAGAGACAAGAAAGAACGATGTGGAGCAGGCTGGAAACACACAAAGAACCTGGGGCAGGCAGCACGACAGCGAGGGAGGAATGAAGACTAGGGGCAGAAAGCTGACAGAGCAAGATGGAGAAAGACAAGAAAAGCGACAAGAACAGGGCAGAGAGGGAAGAAAGAAGCCACAGGGACAGGGAGCCGAGACAGGCAACGACGGAGGGAAGGGGCCGGGAAGGGAACACCACAAAACGAACCACGGGGCTATGTGGTACAGAGCATGAGCAGGGAGGGAATTAACAATTAGGGACAGGGAGCCAGAGGAAAAAGAAAATACACCAAAAGGGAGACGGAGAGCAAAAGGAATCGCATTGCGTACAGAAAGACGAGAGAACCAGTTCTAAAATAGGGACATGGGGAAGCCAGAAAGGACACAAGCTACAGGCTACAGGGCAGAGAGGGAAGAATTAACGAATAGACACAGAGAGCTGGGCAGGAAGAGACGGAGAAAGGCTAAAGATCACACGGCCACCAGGGAAGAGAGGGAGGAATTTAAAAAACAGGGGCAAGAAGCCAGAGAGAGGGAGAGAGAGGCAACAATAAAATGGGGACGGGCCACAGGGCAGCGAGGAGGGAACCGAGGAATGAGAAAGAGGCCAAAGAGAACACAATGTAGTATGGAAAAAAGGAACAGCGGCCTAGGGGGAAGGAGGAATTAAAGATCAGGCACTGGGAGGCAGACAGAGACAAACGAAGAAACAAGTGAAAACAAACCAACAGCAATGGGCTAGCAAGACAGAGAGGGAGGAAATTGGGCAATAAATCATAGCAGCAAGGAGCTGGACAGAGAGAGATGAGGACAAACAAACAGCACGGGTCTACGTGACAGAGACCGTGGAATTAGAACACAGAGAGGGAGCCTGTCAGAGGTGGAAATAAAAGCAGCAGAGAGGGGAAGAGAGGCAGCAGAAAGAGGGAAGAGCAGGACAGAGACCAAGAAAGAACGATGTGGAGCAGGCTGGAAACACACAAAGAACCTGGGGCAGGCAGCACGACAGCGAGGGAGGAATGAAGACTAGGGGCAGAAAGCTGACAGAGCAAGATGGAGAAAGACAAGAAAAGCGACAAGAACAGGGCAGAGAGGGAAGTAAGAAGCCACAGGGACAGGGAGCCGAGACAGGCAACGACGGAGGGAAGGGAACACCACAAAACGAACCACGGGGCTACGTGGTACAGAGCATGAGCGGGGAGAGAATTAACAATTAGGGACAGGGAGCCAGAGGAAAAAGAAAATACACCAAAAGGGAGATGGAGAGCAACAGGAATCGCAATGCGTACAGAAAGAAGAGAGAACCAATTCTAAAATAGGGACATGGGGAAGCCAGAAAGGACAAAAGCTACAGGCTACAGGGCAGAGAGGGAAGAATTAACGAATAGACACAGAGAGCTGGGCAGGAAGAGACGGAGAAAGGCTAAAGATCACACGGCCACCAGGGAAGAGAGGGAAGAATTTAAAAAACAGGGGCAAGAAGCCAGAGAGAGGGAGGGAGAGGCAACAATAAAATGGGGACGGGCCACAGGGCAGCGAGGAGGGAACCGAGGAATAAGGAAAAGATGCCAAAGAGAACACAATGTAGTATGGAAAAAAGGAACAGCGGCCTATGGGGAAGGAGGAATTAAAGATCAGGCACTGGGAGGCAGACAGAGACAAACGAAGAAAAACCAACAGCAATGGGCTAGCAAGATAGAGAGGGAGGAAATTGGGCAATAAATCATAGCAGCAAGGAGCTGGACAGAGAGAGATGAGGACAAACAAACAGCACGGGTCTACGTGACAGAGACCGTGGAATTAGAACTCAGAGAGGGAGCCTGTCAGAGGTGGAGATAAAAGCAGCAGAGAGGGGAAGAGAGGCAGCAGAAAGAGGGAAGAGCAGGACAGAGACCAAGAAAGAACGATGAGGAGCAGGCTGGAAACACACAAAGAACCTGGGGCAGGCAGCACGACAGCGAGGGAGGAATGAAGACTAGGGGCAGAAAGCTGACAGAGCAAGATGGAGAAAGACAAGAAAAGCGACAAGAACAGGGCAGAGAGGGAAGTAAGAAGCCACAGGGACAGGGAGCCGAGACAGGCAACGACGGAGGGAAGGGAACACCACAAAACGAACCACGGGGCTACGTGGTACAGAGCATGAGCGGGGAGAGAATTAACAATTAGGGACAGGGAGCCAGAGGAAAAAGAAAATACACCAAAAGGGAGATGGAGAGCAACAGGAATCGCAATGCGTACAGAAAGAAGAGAGAGAACCAATTCTAAAATAGGGACATGGGGAAGCCAGAAAGGACAAAAGCTACAGGCTACAGGGCAGAGAGGGAAGAATTAACGAATAGACACAGAGAGCTGGGCAGAAAGAGACGGAGAAAGGCTAAAGATCTCACGGCCACCAGGGAAGAGAGGGAGGAATTTAAAAAACAGGGGTAAGAAGCCAGAGAGAGGGAGGGAGAGGCAACAATAAAATGGGGACGGGCCACAGGGCAGCGAGGAGGGAACCGAGGAATGAGAAAGAGGCCAAAGAGAACACAATGTAGTATGGAAAAAAGGAACAGCGGCCTATGGGGAAGGAGGAATTAAAGATCAGGCACTGGGAGGCAGACAGAGACAAACGAAGAAACAAGTGAAAACAAACCAACAGCAATGGGCTAGCAAGACAGAGAGGGAGGAAATTGGGCAATAAATCATAGCAGCAAGGAGCTGGACAGAGAGAGATGAGGACAAACAAACAGCACGGGTCTACGTGACAGAGACCGTGGAATTAGAACACAGAGAGGGAGCCTGTCAGAGGTGGAGATAAAAGCAGCAGAGAGGGGAAGAGAGGCAGCAGAAAGAGGGAAGAGCAGGACAGAGACCAAGAAAGAACGATGTGGAGCAGGCTGGAAACACACAAAGAACCTGGGGCAGGCAGCACGACAGCGAGGGAGGAATGAAGACTAGGGGCAGAAAGCTGACAGAGCAAGATGGAGAAAGACAAGAAAAGCGACAAGAACAGGGCAGAGAGGGAAGTAAGAAGCCACAGGGACAGGGAGCCGAGACAGCCAACGACGGAGGGAAGGGAACACCACAAAACGAACCACGGGGCTACGTGGTACAGAGCATGAGCGGGGAGAGAATTAACAATTAGGGACAGGGAGCCAGAGGAAAAAGAAAATACACCAAAAGGGAGATGGAGAGCAAAAGGAATCGCAATGCGTACAGAAAGAAGA
Source organism: Phalacrocorax carbo (assembly GCF_963921805.1). Lineage (NCBI taxonomy): Eukaryota > Metazoa > Chordata > Aves > Suliformes > Phalacrocoracidae > Phalacrocorax > Phalacrocorax carbo. The sequence continues at coordinate 457,599 of NW_026990446.1, read as the reverse complement.
GAGAACCAATTCTAAAATAGGGACATGGGGAAGCCAGAAAGGACAAAAGCTACAGGCTACAGGGCAGAGAGGGAAGAATTAACGAATAGACACAGAGAGCTGGGCAGAAAGAGACGGAGAAAGGCTAAAGATCTCACGGCCACCAGGGAAGAGAGGGAGGAATTTAAAAAACAGGGGTAAGAAGCCAGAGAGAGGGAGGGAGAGGCAACAATAAAATGGGGACGGTCCACAGGGCAGCGAGGAGGGAACCGAGGAATAAGGAAAAGATGCCAAAGAGAACACAATGTAGTATGGAAAAAAGGAACAGCGGCCTATGGGGAAGGAGGAATTAAAGATCAGGCACTGGGAGGCAGACAGAGACAAACGAAGAAAAACCAACAGCAATGGGCTAGCAAGACAGAGAGGGAGGAAATTGGGCAATAAAACATAGCAGCAAGGAGCTGGACAGAGAGAGATGAGGACAAACAAACAGCACGGGTCTACGTGACAGAGACCGTGGAATTAGAACACAGAGAGGGAGCCTGTCAGAGGTGGAGATAAAAGCAGCAGAGAGGGGAAGAGAGGCAGCAGAAAGAGGGAAGAGCAGGACAGAGACCAAGAAAGAACGATGTGGAGCAGGCTGGAAACACACAAAGAACCTGGGGCAGGCAGCACGACAGCGAGGGAGGAATGAAGACTGGGGCAGAAAGCTGACAGAGCAAGATGGAGAAAGACAAGAAAAGCGACAAGAACAGGGCAGAGAGGGAAGAAAGAAGCCACAGGGACAGGGAACCGAGACAGGCAACGGCGGAGGGAAGGGGCCGGGAAGGGAACACCACAAAACGAACCACGGGGCAACGTGGTACAGAGCATGAGCAGGGAGAGAATTAACAATTAGGGACAGGGAGCCAGAGGAAAAAGAAAATACACCAAAAGGGAGATGGAGAGCAAAAGGAATCGCAATGCGTACAGAAAGAAGAGAGAGAACCAATTCTAAAATAGGGACATGGGGAAGCCAGAAAGGACATAAGCTACAGGCTACAGGGCAGAGAGGGAAGAATTAACGAATAGACACAGAGAGCTGGGCAGAAAGAGACGGAGAAAGGCTAAAGATCACACGGCCACCAGGGAAGAGAGGGAAGAATTTAAAAAACAGGGGTAAGAAGCCAGAGAGAGGGAAGGAGAGGCAACAATAAATGGGGACGGTCCACAGGGCAGCGAGGAGGGAACCGAGGAATAAGGAAAAGATGCCAAAGAGAACACAATGTAGTATGGAAAAAAGGAACAGCGGCCTATGGGGAAGGAGGAATTAAAGATCAGGCACTGGGAGGCAGACAGAGACAAACGAAGAAAAACCAACAGCAATGGGCTAGCAAGACAGAGAGGGAGGAAATTGGGCAATAAATCATAGCAGCAAGGAGCTGGACAGAGAGAGATGAGGACAAACAAACAGCACGGGTCTACGTGACAGAGAACGTGGAATTAGAACACAGAGAGGGAGCCTGTCAGAGGTGGAGATAAAAGCAGCAGAGAGGGGAAGAGAGGCAGCAGAAAGAGGGAAGAGCAGGACAGAGACCAAGAAAGAACGATGTGGAGCAGGCTGGAAACACACAAAGAACCTGGGGCAGGCAGCACGACAGCGAGGGAGGAATGAAGACTAGGGGCAGAAAGCTGACAGAGCAAGATGGAGAAAGACAAGAAAAGCGACAAGAACAGGGCAGAGAGGGAAGTAAGAAGCCACAGGGACAGGGAGCCGAGACAGCCAACGACGGAGGGAAGGGAACACCACAAAACGAACCACGGGGCTACGTGGTACAGAGCATGAGCGGGGAGAGAATTAACAATTAGGGACAGGGAGCCAGAGGAAAAAGAAAATACACCAAAAGGGAGATGGAGAGCAAAAGGAATCGCAATGCGTACAGAAAGAAGAGAGAGAAACAATTCTAAAATAGGGACATGGGGAAGCCAGAAAGGACAAAAGCTACAGGCTACAGGGCAGAGAGGGAAGAATTAACGAATAGACACAGAGAGCTGGGCAGAAAGAGACGGAGAAAGGCTAAAGATCTCACGGCCACCAGGGAAGAGAGGGAGGAATTTAAAAAACAGGGGTAAGAAGCCAGAGAGAGGGAGGGAGAGGCAACAATAAAATGGGGACGGTCCACAGGGCAGCGAGGAGGGAACCGAGGAATAAGGAAAAGATGCCAAAGAGAACACAATGTAGTATGGAAAAAAGGAACAGCGGCCTATGGGGAAGGAGGAATTAAAGATCAGGCACTGGGAGGCAGACAGAGACAAACGAAGAAAAACCAACAGCAATGGGCTAGCAAGACAGAGAGGGAGGAAATTGGGCAATAAAACATAGCAGCAAGGAGCTGGACAGAGAGAGATGAGGACAAACAAACAGCACGGGTCTACGTGACAGAGACCGTGGAATTAGAACACAGAGAGGGAGCCTGTCAGAGGTGGAGATAAAAGCAGCAGAGAGGGGAAGAGAGGCAGCAGAAAGAGGGAAGAGCAGGACAGAGACCAAGAAAGAACGATGTGGAGCAGGCTGGAAACACACAAAGAACCTGGGGCAGGCAGCACGACAGCGAGGGAGGAATGAAGACTGGGGCAGAAAGCTGACAGAGCAAGATGGAGAAAGACAAGAAAAGCGACAAGAACAGGGCAGAGAGGGAAGAAAGAAGCCACAGGGACAGGGAACCGAGACAGGCAACGGCGGAGGGAAGGGGCCGGGAAGGGAACACCACAAAACGAACCACGGGGCAACGTGGTGCAGATCATGAGCGGGGAGAGAATTAACAATTAGGGACAGGGAGCCAGAGGAAAAAGAAAATACACCAAAAGGGAGATGGAGAGCAACAGGAATCGCAATGCGTACAGAAAGAAGAGAGAGAACCAATTCTAAAATAGGGACATGGGGAAGCCAGAAAGGACAAAAGCTACAGGCTACAGGGCAGAGAGGGAAGAATTAACGAATAGACACAGAGAGCTGGGCAGAAAGAGACGGAGAAAGGCTAAAGATCTCACGGCCACCAGGGAAGAGAGGGAGGAATTTAAAAAACAGGGGTAAGAAGCCAGAGAGAGGGAGGGAGAGGCAACAATAAATGGCGACGGTCCACAGGGCAGCGAGGAGGGAACCGAGGAATAAGGAAAAGATGCCAAAGAGAACACAATGTAGTATGGAAAAAAGGAACAGCGGCCTATGGGGAAGGAGGAATTAAAGATCAGGCACTGGGAGGCAGACAGAGACAAACGAAGAAAAACCAACAGCAATGGGCTAGCAAGACAGAGAGGGAGGAAATTGGGCAATAAATCATAGCAGCAAGGAGCTGGACAGAGAGAGATGAGGACAAACAAACAGCACGGGTCTACGTGACAGAGAACGTGGAATTAGAACACAGAGAGGGAGCCTGTCAGAGGTGGAGATAAAAGCAGCAGAGAGGGGAAGAGAGGCAGCAGAAAGAGGGAAGAGCAGGACAGAGACCAAGAAAGAACGATGAGGAGCAGGCTGGAAACACACAAAGAACCTGGGGCAGGCAGCACGACAGCGAGGGAGGAATGAAGACTAGGGGCAGAAAGCTGACAGAGCAAGATGGAGAAAGACAAGAAAAGCGACAAGAACAGGGCAGAGAGGGAAGAAAGAAGCCACAGGGACAGGGAGCCGAGACAGGCAACGACGGAGGGAAGGGGCCGGGGAGGGAAAACCACAAAACAAACCACGGGGCTACGTGGTACAGAGCATGAGCAGGGAGGGAATTAACAATTAGGGACAGGGAGCCAGAGGAAAAAGAAAATACACCAAAAGGGAGATGGAGAGCAAAAGGAATCGCATTGCGTACAGAAAGACGAGAGAACCAATTCTAAAATAGGGACATGGGGAAGCCAGAAAGGACAAAAGCTACAGGCTACAGGGCAGAGAGGGAAGAATTAACGAATAGACACAGAGAGCTGGGCAGGAAGAGACGGAGAAAGGCTAAAGATCACACGGCCACCAGGGAAGAGAGGGAGGAATTTAAAAAACAGGGGCAAGAAGCCAGAGAGAGGGAGGGAGAGGCAACAATAAAATGGGGACGGGCCACAGGGCAGCGAGGAGGGAACCGAGGAATGAGAAAGAGGCCAAAGAGAACACAATGTAGTATGGAAAAAAGGAACAGCGGCCTAGGGGGAAGGAGGAATTAAAGATCAGGCACTGGGAGGCAGACAGAGACAAACGAAGAAACAAGTGAAAACAAACCAACAGCAATGGGCTAGCAAGACAGAGAGGGAGGAAATTGGGCAATAAATCATAGCAGCAAGGAGCTGGACAGAGAGATGAGGACAAACAAACAGCACGGGTCTACGTGACAGAGAACTTGGAATTAGAACACAGAGAGGGAGCCTGTCAGAGGTGGAGATAAAAGCAGCAGAGAGGGGAAGAGAGGCAGCAGAAAGTGGGAAGAGCAGGACAGAGACCAAGAAAGAACGATGTGGATCATACTGGAAACACACAAAGAACCTGGGGGAGGTAGCACGACAGCGAAGGAGGAATGAAGAATAGGGGCAGAAAGCTGACAAAGCAAGACGGAGAAAGACAAGAAAAGCGACAAGAACAGGGCAGAGAGGGAAGAATAAGCCACAGGGGCAGGTAGGCGAGACAGCCACGATGGAGGGAAGGGGCAGGGAAGGGAACACCACAAAACGAACGACGGGGCAACGTGGTACAGAGCATGAGCAGGGAGGGAATTAACATTTAGGGACAGGGAGCCAGAGGAAAAAGAAAATACACCAAAAGGGAGATGGAGAGCAAAAGGAATCGCAATGCGTACAGAAAGAAAAGAAAAACAATTCTAAATAGGGACGGGTCTACGTGGAATTAGAACACAGAGAGAGCCGGACAGAGAGGGGCCGAGAGAAATCTAGATAGGCTACAGTGGGCAGAGGCAGGAATTAAAACCTAGGGACAGGGAGCTGGACAGAGAGATGGAGATCACAGGAAACAGCGGTGGGTGCAGGAAGAGCAGGAATTCAAGAATAGGGAAAGGGAGCTGGACAGAGAAGAACTCAGAAAGGCAAGAACAGTAGCAGGGTACAGAGCAGAGAAGACGAATAAAAAGCGCGGGGGGAGCGTTGAGGCAGACAGAGAGATTAAGAAAATGTCACGGGCTACGTGGCAAAGCAGGAGGAATTCAGAAACGGGGACGGGAACCAAGGAAGAGTGAGTTGGTGAAGGATAACGGGCATTAAAAGTGAGGGACGGGGAGCTGGGAAAAGCGAGAGGCAGAGAAAAACAGGATCACACAAAGCCAAAAAAGAAGAAACAGAACAACAGGAACAAGTGTAACCAAAGCGATGAAATCAATCAACCAGAGACGTTGTTACACTATGGGAACATGGAGCGTACGAATCAGTGTATCTGTTGATCTGCATTTTAGTCCCTAGGTAATCATTAATGTGAACAGAACAATAGGCAATGTGCTTCTGTCAGAAAAGGATGACAAAACGCGGTTTCGTGTAGCGGACTGAGAAAACTAGCCAAGACTGGCAAGATTAAGAGCCAAGAAGGTAAAAGGTAATTCCGGCAGGGGGAAGATCGCGACCACCGACTCACGGACCACCACCGACTCAAGTAACACCACCTACTCAGAAGAGGACAACCGAGCCTGCGCAGTAATTTACATAAGGAAAGAGCAAGTTTGTACCAATCAGTAGACAGGACAATAATGAATATGTCTGACTACGTAAAATTTTGAGCTATAAATTGTAGGGGAAAGGTGCGTGAGGTACGCACGTTAGGAGGAGCGATCCCCCGTGCATCTGGCGCCGTGAATAAAGAATCCCTGCTCTTTAATACTAAATTGGAGTTACAGAGTTGTTTCCAATTTTACCACGTTTTTCAGTAACACAGGGAGTCACACCAAGAGAGCCAGAGAAAGACAAAATACCGACAGGCTACAGGACAGAGCAGGAGGAATACAAAAAACCAGAGCCAGAGCCAGGCAGAGAGAGGCAGAGAAAGAAAAAGTAGCGACAGGACAGAGAGAGGGAGGACTGAAAAGACAGGGAGGCATGCAGCCACTCAGAGCTAGATGGAGAAAGACGGCGCGGGTAAAGAGAGGGGGCCAGGGGAGAGAGAGGGAGGGCCCAGGACGCACAAGAGAGGCAATGGGGCCCCTGTGGCCCAGGACTCACCGTGACTCTGGCTCTCAGCGCTGCTGGCACAATTTAGCCGTTCAGATGCTTCTTTCCCCTTCTCTACTCCATTTCTTTTCTGCAGCTCCATGTTCTGAGTGTTTATTGCAAAAAATACTCTTACCCTAGAAGAGGCGCCTTTAGCATGGAGCAAGGAGCAAAGCACAAGTATTCTTTTGCATGCGCTTGCTCCACCAGATGTCGCAGAGACCCAGTTACAACTTTGGACATTGCCTTTTGGTGTGGGTAAAATCTGGCCTATGGGGCACTAATATAACAGAAAAATGCAGTAGCCCGGAATAAGAAGGTTTTGCTTAGTGGGAGGCTATGCAGGTTCAGAGATCCAACCTGTGTGTGCTCGTGTGTCCCTGGAGGACGGAGAGTCCCGGCAATGTGTCATGGCATGGCCACTTAGTTGTGGGAGCAAACATGGTAGGTTATGCGTTAACCCGCCTGTGTCGGTGAAACAATTAACGGGGTTCGGCCAGGCACATCTGTTCGCCGCAGAAACATTTAACGGGATCCTACCAGGCACTTTTGTTAGGCGGCAAAACAAGTAAAAGTGCCCGGCCTGGCATTTCCGGTAGTCAATGCGACAACTAATGTCATCCCGCCGGGATCTTCCCGTTGTAAGTCAACACTTGCTGTCATTTGGATACGCTCTTCTACTACGTGGTGCAGAAATTAATGCCTTCCTGCAGGGTATCTGCAGTCACCTGCGCAAAATTTAGTCGCTTTCGCGACATTATTTCACGTAGGCAACAGCTAATGGTGTCCTACCGGGCTTTTCCGGAGACGACGCAGAAGTTAAAAGGATCCTACAAGGTACTTCCGGTATTTGGAAGACAGTGTCACCCGGACAGACACCTACATGAGTCAGTGGAACTCTTAATATGGCTACAGCCGAGCACTTCCGGTCGTCTCTGTAATCCTTAGGAAGATCCAGTCAGGAAAGTCTGATAATGATAAAACACGTAAAAGAGTAAGCTTTCGACGAGGCAAAGTGCTGTAGGGCGATGAATGCAGACACCTGGAAATAACTTTAAGTGTTCACACTTGACATGAATTAGGCGTAAAAGCGGACCTGGAATGGCCAGCGATGAAAAACCTCACCCCAGAATGCAGTGACACAGAAAAACCGGACAGGATTGGGGCCGCCGCGCAAAAACCGGAGCGGATCCGGCCCGCGGAACGGGCCGCCGCACAAAAACCGGAGCGGATCGGGGCCGCCGCGCAAAAACCGGAGCAGATCCGGCCCGCGGAACGGGCCGCCGTGCAAAAACCGGACCGTCTCCGGCCCGCGGAACGGGCCGCCGCGCAAAAACCGGAGCGGATCCGGCCCGCGGAACGGGCCGCCGCGCAAAAACCGGAGCGGATCGGGGCCGCCGCGCAAAAACCGGAGCGGATCCGGCCCGCGGAACGGGCCGCCGCGCAAAAACCGGAGCGGATCGGAGCCGCCGCGCAAAAACCGGAGCGGATGCGGCCCGCGGAACGGGCCGCCGCGCAAAAACCGGACTGGATGCGGCCCACGGAACGGGCCGCCGCGCAAAAATCGGAGCGGATCGGGGCCGCCGCGCAAAAAGTGGAGCGGATCCGGCCCGCAGAACGGGCCACCGCGCAAAAACCGGATCGGATCGGGGCCGCCGCGCAAAAACCGGAGCGGATCCGGCCCGCGGAACGGGCCGCCGCGCAAAAACCGGACAGGCTCGGGGCCGCCGCGCAAAAACCGGACCGGATCCGGCCCGCGGAACGGGCCGCCGCGCAAAAACCGGAGCGGATCGGGGCCGCCGTGCAAAAACCGGAGCGGCTCCGGCCCGCGGAACGGGCTGCCGCACAGAAACCGGAGCGGATCGGGGCCGCCGCGCAAAAACCGGAGCGGATCCGGCCCGCGGAACGGGCCGCCGCGCAAAAACCGGAGCGGATCGGGGCCGCCGCGCAAAAACCGGAGCGGATCCGGCCCGCGGAACGGGCCGCCGCGCAAAAACCGGACCGGCTCGGGGCCGCCGCGCAAAAACCGGAGCGGATCCGGCCCGCGGAACGGGCCGCGGCGCAAAAACCGGACTGGATGCGGCCCACGGAACGGGCCGCCGGGCAAAAACCGGAGCATATCGGAGCCACCGCGCAAAAACCGGAGCGGATCCGGCCCGCGGAACGGGCCGCCGCACAAAAACCGGAGTGGATCGGGGCCGCCGCGCAAAAACCGGAGCGGATCCGGCCCGCGGAACGGGCCACGGCGCAAAAACCGGACCGTATCGGGGCCGCCGCGCAAAAACAGGACCGGATCCGGCCCGCGGAACGGGCCGCCGCGCAAAAATCGGACCGGATCGGGGCTGCCGCGCAAAAACCGGAGCGGATGCGTCCCGCGGAACGGGCCGCCGCGCAAATATCGGACCGGATCGGAGCCACCGCGCAAAAACCGGACCGGATGCGGCCCACGGAACGGGCCGCCGCGCAAAAACCGGAGCGGATCGGGGCCGCCGCGCAAAAACCGGAGCAGATGCGGCCCGTGGAACGGGCCGCCGCGCAAAAATCGGACCGTCTCGGGGCCACCGCGCAAAAACCGGAGCGGATCTGGCCCGCGGAACGGGCCGCCGCGCAAAAACCGGACCGTATCGGGGCCGCCGCGCAAAAACCGGAGCGGATCCGGCCCGCGGAACGGGCCGCCGTGCAAAAACCGGAGAGGATCCGGCCCGCGGAAAGGGCCGCGGCACAAAAACCGGACCGGCTCGGGGCCGCCGCGCAAAAACCGGAGCGGATCCGGCCCGCGGAACGGGCCGCCGCGCAAAAACCGGACAGGCTCGGGGCCGCCGCGCAAAAACCGGACCGGATCCAGCCCGCGGAACGGGCCGCCGCGCAAAAACCGGACCGGATCGGAGCCACCGCGCAAAAACCGGAGCGGATGCGGCCCGCAGAACGGGCCGCCGCGCAAAAACCGGAGCGGATCGGGGCCGCCGCGCAAAAACCGGAGCGGATCCGGCCCGCGGAACGGGCCGCCGCGCAAAAACCAGAGAGGATCGGGGCCGCCGCGCAAAAACCGGAGCGGATGCGGCCCGCGGAACGGGCCGCCGCGCAAAAACTGGACAGGCTCGGGGCCGCCGCGCAAAAACCGGACCGGATCCGGCCCGCGCAACGGGCCGCCGCGCAAAAACCGGACAGGATCGGGGCCGCCGCGCAAAAAGCGGAGCGGATCCGGCCCGCGGAACGGGCCGCCGCGCAAAAACCGGACCGGATCGGGCCCGCCGCGCAAAAACCGGAGCGGATCCGGCCCGCGGAACGGGCCGCCGCGCAAAAACCGGACCGGCTCGGGGCCGCCGCGCAAAAAGCGGACCGGATCCGGCCCGCGGAACGGGCCGCCGCGCAAAAACCGGAGCGGATCGGGGCCGCCGCGCAAAAACCGGAGCGGATCCGGCCCGCGGAACGGGCCGCCGCGCAAAAACCGGAGCGGATCGGGGCCGCCGCGCAAAAACCGGAGCAGATCCGGCCCGCGGAACGGGCCGCCGCGCAAAAACCGGACAGGATCGGGGCCACCGCACAAAAACCGGAGCGGATCCGGCCAGCGAAACGGGCCGCCGCGCAAAAACCGGAGCGGATCGGGCCCGCCGCGCAAAAACCGGACCGGATCCGGCCCGCGGAACGGGCCGCCGCGCAAAAACCGGAGCGGCTCGGGGCCGCCGCGCAAAAACCGGAGCGGATCCGGCCCGCGGAACGGGCCACCGCGCAAAAACCGGACCGAATCGGGGCCGCCGCGCAAAAACCGGACTGGATGCGGCCCGCGGAACGGGCCACCGCGCAAAAACCGGACCGGATCGGAGCCACCGCGCAAAAACCGGAGCGGATCCGGCCCGCGGAACAGGCCGCGGCACAAAAACCGGAGCGGATCGGGGCCACCGCGCAAAAACCGGACTGGATCCGGCCCGCGGAACGGGCCGCCGCGCAAAAACCAGAGTGGATCGGGGCCGCCGCGCAAAAACCGGAGCGGATCCGGCCCGCGGAACGGGCTGCCGCGCAAAAACCGTACGGGATCGGGGCCGCCGCGCAAAAACCGGAGCGGATCCGGCCCGCGGAACGGGCCACCGCGCAAAAATCGGACCGGCTCGGGGCCGCCGTGCAAAAACCGGAGCGGATGCGGCCCGCGGAACGGGCCGCCGCGCAAATATCGGACCGGATCGGAGCCACCGCGCAAAAACCGGACCGGATGCGGCCCGCGGAAAGGGCCGCCACGCAAAGACCGGACCGTATCGGGGCCGCCGCACAAAAACCGGAGCGGATGCGGCCCACGGAACGGGCCGCCGCGCAAAAACCGGAGCGGATCGGGGCCGCCGCGCAAAAACCGGAGCGGATCCGGCCCGCGGAACGGGCCACCGCGCAAAAACCGGAGCGGATCCGGCCCACGGAACGGGCCGCCGCGCAAAAATCGGACCGGATCGGGGCCGCCGCGCAAAAACCGGATCGGATCCGGCCCGCGGAACGGGCCGCCGCGCAAAAATCGGACCGGATCGGGGCTGCCGCGCAAAAACCGGAGCGGATGCGGCCCGCGGAACGGGCCGCCGCGCAAAAACCGGAGCGGATCGGGGCCGCCGTGCAAAAACCGGAGCGGATCCGGCCCGCGGAACGGGCCGCCGCGCAAAAACCGGAGCGGATCCGGCCCCCGGAAAGGGCCGCGGCACAAAAACCGGACCGGCTCGGGGCCGCCGCGCAAAAACCGGAGCGGATCCGGCCCGCGGAACGGGCCGCCGCGCAAAAACCGGACCGGATCGGAGCCACCACGCAAAAACCGGAGCGGATGCGGCCCGCGGAACGGGCCACCGCGCAAAAACCGGAGCGGCTCGGGGCCGCCGCGCAAAAACCGGAGCGGATCCGGCCCGCGGAACGGGCCGCGGCGCAAAAACCGGAGCGGATCGGGGCCGCCGCGCAAAAACCGGAGTGGATCCGGCCCGCGGAACGGGCCGCCGCGCAAAAACCGGAGCGGATCCGGCCCGCGGAAAGGGCCGCGGCACAAAAACCGGACCGGCTCGGGGCCGCCACGCAAAAACCGGAGCGGATCCGGCCCGCGGAACGGGCCGCCGCGCAAAAACCGGACCGGATCCGGCCCGCGGAACGGGCCGCCGCGCAAAAACCGGACCGGATCGGAGCCACCGCGCAAAAACCGGAGCGGATGCGGCCCGCGGAACGGGCCGCCGCGCAAAAACCGGAGCGGATCGGGGCCGCCGCGCAAAAACCGGAGCGGATGCGGCCCGCGGAACGGGCCGCCGCACAAAAACCGGACAGGATCGGGGCCGCCGCGCAAAAACCGGACCGGATCCGGCCCGCGGAACGGGCCGCCGCGCAAAAACCGGAGCGGATCGGGGCCGCCGCGCAAAAACCGGATCGGATCCGGCCCGCGGAACGGGCCGCCGCGCAAAAATCGGAGCGGATCGGGGCCGCCGCACAAAAACCGGAGCGGATCCGGCCCGCGGAACGGGCCGCCGCGCAAAAACCGGACAGGCTCGAGGCCGCCGCGCAAAAACCGGACCGGCTCCGGCCCGCGGAACGGGCCGCCGCGCAAAAACCGGAGCGGATCGGGGCCGCCGCGCAAAAACCGGACCGGATCCGGCCCGCGGAAAGGGCCGCCGCGCAAAAATCGGACCGGATCGGGGCTGCCGCGCAAAAACCGGAGCGGATGCGGCCCGCGGAACAGGCCGCCGCGCAAAAACCGGAGCGGATCGGGGCCGCCGTGCAAAAACCGGAGCGGATCCGGCCCGCGGAACGGGCCGCCGCGCAAAAACCGGAGCGGATCCGGCCCGCGGAAAGGGCCGCGGCACAAAAACCGGACCGGCTCGGGGCCGCCGCGCAAAAACCGGAGCGGATCCGGCCCGCGGAACGGGCCGCCGCGCAAAAACCGGACAGGCTCGAGGCCGCCGCGCAAAAACTGGAGCGGATCCGGCCCGCGGAACGGGCCGCCGCGCAAAAACCGGAGCGGATCGGAGCCACCGCGCAAAAACCGGAGCGGATCCGGCCCGCGGAACGGGCCGCCGCGCAAAAACCGGACCGGCTCGGGGCCGCCGCGCAAAAACCGGAGCGGATCCGGCCCGCGGAACGGGCCGCCGCGCAAAAACCGGAGCGGATCGGGGCCGCCGCGCAAAAACCGGAGCAGATCCGGCCCGCGGAACGGGCCGCCGCGCAAAAACCGGAGCGGATCCGGCCCGCGGAAAGGGCCGCGGCACAAAAACCGGACCGGCTCGGGGCCACCACGCAAAAACCGGAGCGGATCCGGCCCGCGGAACGGGCCGCCGCACAAAAACCGGAGCGTCTCGGGGCCGCCGCGCAAAAACCGGACCGGATCCGGCCCGCGGAACGGGCCGCCGCGCAAAAACCGGACCGGATCGGAGCCACCGCGCAAAAACCGGAGCGGATCCGGCCCGCGGAACGGGCCGCCGCGCAAAAACCGGACAGGATCGGGGCCGCCGCGCAAAAACCGGAGCGGATCCGGCCCGCGGAACGGGCCGCCGTGCAAAAACCGGAGCGGATCCGGCCCGCGGAAAGGGCCGCGGCACAAAAACCGGACCGGCTCGGGGCCGCCGCGCAAAAACCGGAGCGGATCCGGCCCGCGGAACGGGCCGCCGCGCAAAAACCGGACAGGCTCGAGGCCGCCGCGCAAAAACCGGAGCGGATCCGGCCCGCGGAACGGGCCGCCGCGCAAAAACCGGAGCGGATCGGAGCCACCGCGCAAAAACCGGAGCGGATCCGGCCCGCGGAACGGGCCGCCGCGCAAAAACCGGACCGGCTCGGGGCCGCCGCGCAAAAACCGGAGCGGATCCGGCCCGCGGAACGGGCCGCGGCGCAAAAACCGGAGGGATCGGAGCCACCGCGCAAAAACCGGAGCGGATCCGGCCCGCGGAACGGGCCGCCGCGCAAAAACCGGACCGGCTCGGGGCCGCCGCGCAAAAACCGGAGCGGATCCGGCCCGCGGAACGGGCCGCGGCACAAAAACCGGAGCGGATCGGGGCTGCCGCGCAAAAACCGGAGCGGATGCGGCCCGCGGAACGGGCCGCCGCGCAAAAACCGGAGCGGATCGGGGCCGCCGTGCAAAAACCGGAGCGGATCCGGCCCGCGGAACGGGCCGCCGCGCAAAAACCGGAGCGGATCCGGCCCGCGGAAAGGGCCGCGGCACAAAAACCGGACCGGCTCGGGGCCGCCGCGCAAAAACCGGAGCGGATCCGGCCCGCGGAACGGGCCGCCGCGCAAAAACCGGACAGGCTCGAGGCCGCCGCGCAAAAACCGGAGCGGATCCGGCCCGCGGAACGGGCCGCCGCGCAAAAACCGGAGCGGATCGGAGCCACCGCGCAAAAACCGGAGCGGATCCGGCCCACGGAACGGGCCGCCGCGCAAAAACCGGACCGGATCGGAGCCACCGCGCAAAAACCGGAGCGGATCCGGCCCGCGGAACGGGCCGCCGCGCAAAAACCGGACAGGATCGGGGCCGCCGCGCAAAAACCGGAGCGGATCCGGCCCGCGGAACGGGCCGCCGCGCAAAAACCGGACCGGCTCGGGGCCGCCGCGCAAAAACCGGAGCGGATGCGGCCCGCGGAACGGGCCGCCGCGCAAAAAACGGACAGGCTCGAGGCCGCCGCGCAAAAACCGGAGCGGATCCGGCCCGCGGAACGGGCCGCCGCGCAAAAACCGGAGCGGATCGGAGCCACCGCGCAAAAACCGGAGCGGATCCGGCCCGCGGAACGGGCCGCCGCGCAAAAACCGGACCGGCTCGGGGCCGCCGCGCAAAAACCGGAGCGGATGCGGCCCGCGGAACGGGCCGCGGCGCAAAAACCGGAGCGGATCGGGGCCGCCGCGCAAAAACCGGACCGGATCCGGCCCGCGGAACGGGCCGCCGCGCAAAAACCGGAGCGGATCCGGCCCGCGGAAAGGGCCGCGGCACAAAAACCGGACCGGCTCGGGGCCACCACGCAAAAACCGGAGCGGATCCGGCCCGCGGAACGGGCCGCCGCGCAAAAACCGGACAGGCTCGGGGCCGCCGCGCAAAAACCGGAGCGGATCCGGCCCGCGGAACGGGCCGCCGCGCAAAAACCGGAGCGGATCGGAGCCACCGCGCAAAAACCGGAGCGGATCCGGCCAGCGGAACGGGCCGCCGCGCAAAAACCGGACAGGATCGGGGCCGCCGCGCAAAAACCGGAGCGGATCCGGCCCGCGGAACGGGCCGCCGCGCAAAAACCGGAGCGGATCGGGGCCGCCGCGCAAAAACCGGATCGGATCCGGCCCGCGGAACGGGCCGCCGCGCAAAAACCGGACCGGATCGGGGCTGCCGCGCAAAAACCGGAGCGGATGCGGCCCGCGGAACGGGCCGCCGCGCAAAAACCGGACCGGCTCGGGGCCGCCGCGCAAAAACCGGACCGGATCCGGCCCGCGGAACGGGCCGCCGCGCAAAAACCGGACAGGATCGGGGCCGCCGCGCAAAAACCGGACCGGATCCGGCCCGCGGAACGGGCCGCCGCGCAAAAACAGGAGCGGATCCGGTCCGCGGAAAGGGCCGCGGCACAAAAACTGGAGCGGATCGGGGCCGCCGCGCAAAAACCGGACCGGCTCTGGCCCGCGGAACGGGCCGCCGCAGAAAAACCGGACAGGCTCGGGGCCGCCGCGCAAAAACCGGACCGGATCCGGCCCGCGGAGCGGGCCGCCGCGCAAAAACCGGACCGGATTGGAGCCACCGCGCAAAAACCGGAGCGGATCCGGCCCGCGGAACGGGCCGCCGCGCAAAAACCGGACAGGATCGGGGCCGCCGCGCAAAAACCGGAGCGGATCCGGCCCGCGGAACGGGCCGCCGCACAAAAACCGGAGCTGATCCGGCCCGCGGAACGGGCCGCCGCGCAAAAACCGGACCGGCTCGGGGCCACCGCGCAAAAACCGGAGCGGATCCGGCCCGCGGAACGGGCCGCCGCGCAAAAACCGGACCGGCTCGGGGCCGCCGCGCAAAAACCGGAGCGGATCCGGCCCGCGGAACGGGCCGCCGCGCAAAAACCGGAGCGGATCGGGCCCGCCGCGCAAAAACCGGAGCGGATGCGGCCCGCGGAACGGGCCGCCGCGCAAAAACCGGACCGGCTAGGGCCGCCGCGCAAAAACCGGAGCGGATCCGGCCCGCGGAACGGGCCGCGGCGCAAAAACCGGACCGAATAGGGGCCGCCGCGCAAAAACCGGAGCGGATGCGGCCCGCGGAACGGGCCGCCGCGCAAAAACCGGACAGGACGGAGCCACCGCGCAAAAAACGGAGCGGATCCGGCCCGCGGAACGGGCCGCGGCACAAAAACAGGAGCGGATCGGGGCCGCCGCGCAAAAAGCGGAGCGGATCCGGCCCGCGGAACGGGCCGCCGCGCAAAAACCAGAGTGGATCGGGGCCGCCGCGCAAAAACCGGACCGGATCCGGCCCGCGGAACAGGCCGCCGCGCAAAAACCGGACCGGATCGGGGCCGCCGCGCAAAAACCGGACCGGATCCGGCCCGCAGAACGGGCCGCCGCGCAAAAACCGGAGCGGATCGTGGCCGCCGCGCAAAAACCGGACCGGATCCAGGCCGCGGAACGGGCCGCCGCGGAAAAACCGGAGCGGATCGGGGCCGCCGCGCAAAAACCGGAGCGGATCCGGCCCGCGGAACGGGCCGCCGCGCAAAAACCGGAGCGGATCGGGCCCGCCGCGCAAAAACCGGAGCGGATGCGGCCCGCGGAACGGGCCGCCGCGCAAAAACCGGACCGGCTAGGGCCGCCGCGCAAAAACCGGAGCGGATCCGGCCCGCGGAACGGGCCGCGGCGCAAAAACCGGACCGAATAGGGGCCGCCGCGCAAAAACCGGAGCGGATGCGGCCCGCGGAACGGGCCGCCGCGCAAAAACCGGACAGGATCGGAGCCACCGCGCAAAAAACGGAGCGGATCCGGCCCGCGGAACGGGCCGCGGCACAAAAACAGGAGCGGATCGGGGCCGCCGCGCAAAAAGCGGAGCGGATCCGGCCCGCGGAACGGGCCGCCGCGCAAAAACCAGAGTGGATCGGGGCCGCCGCGCAAAAACCGGACCGGATCCGGCCCGCGGAACAGGCCGCCGCGCAAAAACCGGACCGGATCGGGGCCGCCGCGCAAAAACCGGACCGGATCCGGCCCGCAGAACGGGCCGCCGCGCAAAAACCGGAGCGGATCGTGGCCGCCGCGCAAAAACCGGACCGGATCCAGGCCGCGGAACGGGCCGCCGCGGAAAAACCGGACCGGATCGGGGCCGCCGCGCAAAAACCGGAGCGGATCCGGCCCGCGGAACGGGCCGCCGTGCAAAAACCGGAGCGGATCCGGCCCGCGGAAAGGGCCGCGGCACAAAAACCGGACCGGCTCGGGGCCGCCGCGCAAAAACCGGAGCGGATCCGGCCCGCGGAACGGGCCGCCGCGCAAAAACCGGACAGGCTCGAGGCCGCCGCGCAAAAACCGGAGCGGATCCGGCCCGCGGAACGGGCCGCCGCGTAAAAACCGGAGCGGATCGGAGCCACCGCGCAAAAACCGGAGCGGATCCGGCCCGCGGAACGGGCCGCCGCGCAAAAACCGGACCGGCTCGGGGCCGCCGCGCAAAAACCGGAGCGGATCCGGCCCGCGGAACGGGCCGCGGCGCAAAAACCGGAGCGGATCGGAGCCACCGCGCAAAAACCGGAGCGGATCCGGCCCGCGGAACGGGCCGCCGCGCAAAAACCGGACCGGCTCGGGGCCGCCGCGCAAAAACCGGAGCGGATCCGGCCCGCGGAACGGGCCGCGGCGCAAAAACCGGAGCGGATCGGGGCTGCCGCGCAAAAACCGGAGCGGATGCGGCCCGCGGAACGGGCCGCCGCGCAAAAACCGGAGCGGATCGGGGCCGCCGTGCAAAAACCGGAGCGGATCCGGCCCGCGGAACGGGCCGCCGCGCAAAAACCGGAGCGGATCCGGCCCGCGGAAAGGGCCGCGGCACAAAAACCGGACCGAATAGGGGCCGCCGCGCAAAAACCGGAGCGGATCCGGCCCACGGAACGGGCCGCCGCGCAAAAACCGGACAGGCTCGAGGCCGCCGCGCAAAAACCGGAGCGGATCCGGCCCGCGGAACGGGCCGCCGCGCAAAAACCGGAGCGGATCGGAGCCACCGCGCAAAAACCGGAGCGGATCCGGCCCACGGAACGGGCCGCCGCGCAAAAACCGGACCGGATCGGAGCCACCGCGCAAAAACCGGAGCGGATCCGGCCCGCGGAACGGGCCGCCGCGCAAAAACCGGACAGGATCGGGGCCGCCGCGCAAAAACCGGAGCGGATCCGGCCCGCGGAACGGGCCGCCGCGCAAAAACCGGACCGGCTCGGGGCCGCCGCGCAAAAACCGGAGCGGATGCGGCCCGCGGAACGGGCCGCCGCGCAAAAAACGGACAGGCTCGAGGCCGCCGCGCAAAAACCGGAGCGGATCCGGCCCGCGGAACGGGCCGCCGCGCAAAAACCGGAGCGGATCGGAGCCACCGCGCAAAAACCGGAGCGGATCCGGCCCGCGGAACGGGCCGCCGCGCAAAAACCGGACCGGCTCGGGGCCGCCGCGCAAAAACCGGAGCGGATGCGGCCCGCGGAACGGGCCGCGGCGCAAAAACCGGAGCGGATCGGGGCCGCCGCGCAAAAACCGGAGCAGATCCGGCCCGCGGAACGGGCCGCCGCGCAAAAACCGGAGCGGATCCGGCCCGCGGAAAGGGCCGCGGCACAAAAACCGGACCGGCTCGGGGCCACCACGCAAAAACCGGAGCGGATCCGGCCCGCGGAACGGGCCGCCGCGCAAAAACCGGACAGGCTCGGGGCCGCCGCGCAAAAACCGGAGCGGATCCGGCCCGCGGAACGGGCCGCCGCGCAAAAACCGGAGCGGATCGGAGCCACCGCGCAAAAACCGGAGCGGATCCGGCCCGCGGAACGGGCCGCCGCGCAAAAACCGGACAGGATCGGGGCCGCCGCGCAAAAACCGGAGCGGATCCGGCCCGCGGAACGGGCCGCCGCGCAAAAACCGGAGCGGATCGGGGCCGCCGCGCAAAAACCGGATCGGATCCGGCCCGCGGAACGGGCCGCCGCGCAAAAACCGGACCGGATCGGGGCTGCCGCGCAAAAACCGGAGCGGATGCGGCCCGCGGAACGGGCCGCCGCGCAAAAACCGGACCGGCTCGGGGCCGCCGCGCAAAAACCGGACCGGATCCGGCCCGCGGAACGGGCCGCCGCGCAAAAACCGGACAGGATCGGGGCCGCCGCGCAAAAACCGGACCGGATCCGGCCCGCGGAACGGGCCGCCGCGCAAAAACAGGAGCGGATCCGGTCCGCGGAAAGGGCCGCGGCACAAAAACCGGAGCGGATCGGGGCCGCCGCGCAAAAACCGGACCGGCTCTGGCCCGCGGAACGGGCCGCCGCAGAAAAACCGGACAGGCTCGGGGCCGCCGCGCAAAAACCGGACCGGATCCGGCCCGCGGAGCGGGCCGCCGCGCAAAAACCGGACCGGATTGGAGCCACCGCGCAAAAACCGGAGCGGATCCGGCCCGCGGAACGGGCCGCCGCGCAAAAACCGGACAGGATCGGGGCCGCCGCGCAAAAACCGGAGCGGATCCGGCCCGCGGAACGGGCCGCCGCACAAAAACCGGAGCTGATCCGGCCCGCGGAACGGGCCGCCGCGCAAAAACCGGACCGGCTCGGGGCCACCGCGCAAAAACCGGAGCGGATCCGGCCCGCGGAACGGGCCGCCGCGCAAAAACCGGACCGGCTCGGGGCCGCCGCGCAAAAACCGGAGCGGATCCGGCCCGCGGAACGGGCCGCCGCGCAAAAACCGGAGCGGATCGGGCCCGCCGCGCAAAAACCGGAGCGGATCCGGCCCGCGGAACGGGCCGCCGCGCAAAAACCGGACCGGCTAGGGCCGCCGCGCAAAAACCGGAGCGGATCCGGCCCGCGGAACGGGCCACCCCGCAAAAACCGGACCGAATAGGGGCCGCCGCGCAAAAACCGGAGCGGATGCGGCCCGCGGAACGGGCCGCCGCGCAAAAACCGGACAGGACGGAGCCACCGCGCAAAAAACGGAGCGGATCCGGCCCGCGGAACGGGCCGCGGCACAAAAACAGGAGCGGATCGGGGCCGCCGCGCAAAAAGCGGAGCGGATCCGGCCCGCGGAACGGGCCGCCGCGCAAAAACCAGAGTGGATCGGGGCCGCCGCGCAAAAACCGGACCGGATCCGGCCCGCGGAACAGGCCGCCGCGCAAAAACCGGACCGGATCGGGGCCGCCGCGCAAAAACCGGACCGGATCCGGCCCGCAGAACGGGCCGCCGCGCAAAAACCGGAGCGGATCGTGGCCGCCGCGCAAAAACCGGACCGGATCCAGGCCGCGGAACGGGCCGCCGCGGAAAAACCGGAGCGGATCGGGGCCGCCGCGCAAAAACCGGAGCGGATCCGGCCCGCAGAACGGGCCGCCGCGCAAAAACCGGAGCGGATCGGGCCCGCCGCGCAAAAACCGGAGCGGATGCGGCCCGCGGAACGGGCCGCCGCGCAAAAACCGGACCGGCTAGGGCCGCCGCGCAAAAACCGGAGCGGATCCGGCCCGCGGAACGGGCCGCGGCGCAAAAACCGGACCGAATAGGGGCCGCCGCGCAAAAACCGGAGCGGATGCGGCCCGCGGAACGGGCCGCCGCGCAAAAACCGGACAGGATCGGAGCCACCGCGCAAAAAACGGAGCGGATCCAGCCCGCGGAACGGGCCGCGGCACAAAAACAGGAGCGGATCGGGGCCGCCGCGCAAAAAGCGGAGCGGATCCGGCCCGCGGAACGGGCCGCCGCGCAAAAACCAGAGTGGATCGGGGCCGCCGCGCAAAAACCGGACCGGATCCGGCCCGCGGAACAGGCCGCCGCGCAAAAACCGGACCGGATCGGGGCCGCCGCGCAAAAACCGGACCGGATCCGGCCCGCAGAACGGGCCGCCGCGCAAAAACCGGAGCGGATCGTGGCCGCCGCGCAAAAACCGGACCGGATCCAGGCCGCGGAACGGGCCGCCGCGGAAAAACCGGACCGGATCGGGGCCGCCGCGCAAAAAGCGGAGCGGATCCGGCCCGCGGAACGGGCCGCCGCGCAAAAACCGGAGCGGATCTGGGCCGCCGCGCAAAAACCGGAGCGGATCCGGCCCGCAGAACGGGCCGCCGCGCAAAAACCGGAGCGGATCGGGGCCGCCGCGCAAAAACCGGAGCGGATCCAGCCCGCGGAACGGGCCGCCGCGCAAAAAACCGGAGCGGATCGGGGCCGCCGCGCAAAAAGCGGAGCGGATCCGGCCCGCAGAACGGGCCGCCGCGCAAAAACCGGACCGGCTCGGGGCAACTGCGCAAAAACCGGAGCGGATCCGGCCCGCGGAACGGGCCGCCGCGCAAAAACCGGAGCGGATCGGGGCCGCCGTGCAAAAACCGGACCGGCTCCGGCCCGCGGAACGGGCTGCCGCACAAAAACCGTACGGGATCGGGGCCGCCGCGCAAAAACCGGACCGGATCCGGCCCGCGGAACAGGCCGCCGCGCAAAAACCGGAGCGAATCGGGGCCGCCGCGCAAAAACCGGAGCGGATCCGGCCCGCGGAACGGTCCGCGGCGCAAAAACCGGAGCGGATCGTGGCCGCCGCGCAAAAACCGGACCGGATCCATCCCGCGGAACGGGCCGCCGCAGAAAAACCGGAGCGGATCGGGGCCGCCGCGCAAAAAGCGGAGCGGATCCGGCCCGCGGAACGGGCCGCCGCGCAAAAACCGGACCGGCTCGGGGCCGCCGCGCAAAAACCGGAGCGGATGCGGCCCGCGGAACGGGCCGCCGCGCAAAAACCGGAGCGGATCGGGGCCGCCGCGCAAAAACCGGATCGGATCCGGCCCGCGGAACGGGCCGCCGCGCAAAAACCGGACCGGATCGGGGCCACCGCGCAAAAACCGGACAGGATCCGGCCCGCGGAACGGGCCGCCGCGCAAAAACCGGACCGGCTCGGGGCCGCCGCGCAAAAACCGGAGCGGATCCGGCCCGCGGAACGGGCCGCCGCGCAAAAACCGGAGCGTATCCGGCCCGCGGAAATGGCCGCGGCACAAAAACCGGACCGAATCGGGGCCGTCGCGCAAAAACCGGACCGGATCCGGCCCGCGGAACGGGCCGCCGCGCAAAAACCGGACCGGCTCGGGGCCGCCCCGCAAAAACCGGACCGGATCCGGCCCGCGGAACGGGACGCCGCGCAAAAACCGGACCGGATCGGAGCCACCGCGCAAAAACCGGAGCGGATGCGGCCCGCGGAACGGGCCGCCGCGCAAAAACCGGAGCGGATCGGGCCCGCCGCGCAAAAACCGGACCGGATCCGGCCCGCGGAACGGTCCGCCGCGCAAAAACCGGAGAGGATCGGGGCCGCCGCGCAAAAACCGGACCGGATCCGGCCCGCGGAACGGGCCGCCGCGCAAAAACCGGACAGGATCGGGGCCGCCGCGCAAAAACCGGAGCGGACCCGGCCCGCGGAACGGGCCGCCGCGCAAAAACCGGACCGGATCGGGGCCGCCGCGCAAAAACCGGAGCAGATCCGGCCCGCGGAACGGGCCGCCGCGCAAAAACCGGACAGGATCGGGGCCGCCGTGCAAAAACCGGAGCGGATCCGGCCCGCGGAACGGGCCGCCGCGCAAAAACCGGAGCGGATCGGGCCCGCCGCGCAAAAACCGGAGCGGATCCGGCCCGCGGAACGGGCCGCCGCGCAAAAACCGGAGCGGATCGGGGCCGCCGCGCAAAAACCGGACCGGATCCGGCCCGCGGAACGGGCCGCCGCGCAAAAACCGGACCGTATCGGGGCCGCCGCGCAAAAACCGGACTGGATGCGGCCCGCGGAACGGGCCACCGCGCAAAAACCGGACTGGATCGGAGCCACCGCGCAAAAACCGGAGCGGATCCGGCCCGCGGAACGGGCCGCGGCACAAAAACAGGAGCGGATCGGGGCCGCCGCGCAAAAACCGGAGCGGATCCGGCCCGCGGAACGGGCCGCCGCGCAAAAACCAGAGTGGATCGGGGCCGCAGCGCAAAAACCGGAGCGGATCCGGCCCGCGGAACAGGCCGCCGCGCAAAAACCGGACAGGCTCGAGGCCGCCGCGCAAAAACCGGAGCGGATCCGGCCTGCGGAACGGGCCGCCGCGCAAAAACCGGAGCGGATCGGAGCCACCGCGCAAAAACCGGAGCGGATCCGGCCCACGGAACGGGCCGCCGCGCAAAAACCGGAGCGGCTCGGGGCCGCCGCGCAAAAACCGGAGCGGATCCGGCCCGCGGAACGGGCCGCGGCGCAAAAACCGGAGCGGATCGGGGCCGCCGCGCAAAAACCGGAGCAGATCCGGCCCGCGGAACGGGCCGCCGCGCAAAAACCGGAGCGGATCCGGCCCGCGGAAAGGGCCGCGGCACAAAAACCGGACCGGCTCGGGGCCACCACGCAAAAACCGGAGCGGATCCGGCCCGCGGAACGGGCCGCCGCGCAAAAAACCGGACAGGCTCGGGGCCGCCGCGCAAAAACCGGACCGGATCCGGCCCGCGGAACGGGCCGCCGCGCAAAAACCGGACCGGATCGGAGCCACCGCGCAAAAACCGGAGCGGATCCGGCCCGCGGAACGGGCCGCCGCGCAAAAACCGGAGCGGATCGGGGCCGCCGCGCAAAAACCGGAGCGGATCCGGCCCGTGGAACGGGCCGCCGCGCAAAAACCGGAGCGGATCGGGGCCGCCGCGCAAAAACCGGAGCGGATCCGGCCCGCGGAACGGGCTGCCGCAAAAAAAACCGGAGCGGATCGGGGCCGCCGCGCAAAAACCGGAGCGGATCCGGCCCGCGGAACGGGCCGCCGCGCAAAAACCGGAGCGGATCGGAGCCACCGCGCAAAAACCGGAGCGGATCCGGCCCGCGGAACGGGCCGCCGCGCAAAAACCGGACCGGCTCGGGGCCGCCGCGCAAAAACCGGAGCGGATCCGGCCCGCGGAACGGGCCGCGGCGCAAAAACCGGAGCGGATCGGGGCCGCCGCGCAAAAACCGGAGCAGATCCGGCCCGCGGAACGGGCCGCCGCGCAAAAACCGGAGCGGATCCGGCCCGCGGAAAGGGCCGCGGCACAAAAACCGGACAGGCTCGGGGCCGCCGCGCAAAAACCGGAGCGGATCCGGCCCGCGGAAAGGGCCGCCGCGCAAAAACCGGACCGGATCGGAGCCACCGCGCAAAAACCGGAGCGGATCCGGCCCGCGGAACGGGCCGCCGCGCAAAAACCGGACAGGATCGGGGCCGCCGCGCAAAAACCGGAGCGGATCCGGCCCGCGGAACGGGCCGCCGCGCAAAAACCGGAGCGGATCGGGGCCGCCGCGCAAAAACCGGATCGGATCCGGCCCGCGGAACGGGCCGCCGCGCAAAAACCGGACCGGATCGGGGCTGCCGCGCAAAAACCGGAGCGGATGCGGCCCGCGGAACGGGCCGCCGCGCAAAAACCGGACCGGCTCGGGGCCGCCGCGCAAAAACCGGAGCGGATCCGGCCCGCGGAACAGGCCGCCGCGCAAAAACCGGAGAGGATCTGGGCCGCCGCGCAAAAACCGGACCGGATCCGGCCCGCGGAACGGGCCGCCGCGCAAAAACCGGAGCGGATCCGGTCCGCGAAAAGGGCCGCGGCACAAAAACCGGAGCGGATCGGGGCCGCCGCGCAAAAACCGGACCGGCTCTGGCCCGCGGAACGGGCCGCCGCACAAAAACCGGACAGGCTCGGGGCCGCTGCGCAAAAACCGGACCGGATCCGGCCCGCGGAACGGGCCGCCGCGCAAAAACCGGACCGGATTTGAGCCACCGCGCAAAAACCGGAGCGGATCCGGCCCGCGGAACGGGCCGCCGCGCAAAAACCGGAGCGGATCGGGGCCGCCGCGCAAAAACCGGAGCGGATCCGGCCCGCGGAACGGGCCGCCGCGCAAAAACCGGAGCGGATCCGGCGCGCGGAACGGGCCGCCGCGCAAAAACCGGACCGGCTCGGGGCCACCGCGCAAAAACCGGAGCGGATCCGGCCCGCGGAACGGGCCGCCGCGCAAAAACCGGACCGGCTCGGGGCCGCCGCGCAAAAACCGGAGCGGATCCGGCCCGCGGAACGGGCCGCCGCGCAAAAACCGGAGCGGATCGGGCCCGCCGCGCAAAAACCGGAGCGGATCCGGCCCGCGGAACGGGCCGCCGCGCAAAAACCGGACCGGCTAGGGCCGCCGCGCAAAAACCGGAGCGGATCCGGCCCGCGGAACGGGCCGCGGCGCAAAAACCGGACCGAATAGGGGCCGCCGCGCAAAAACCGGAGCGGATGCGGCCCGCGGAACGGGCCGCCGCGCAAAAACCGGACAGGATCGGAGCCACCGCGCAAAAAACGGAGCGGATCCGGCCCGCGGAACGGGCCGCGGCACAAAAACAGGAGCGGATCGGGGCCGCCGCGCAAAAACCGGAGCGGATCCGGCCCGCGGAACGGGCCGCCGCGCAAAAACCAGAGTGGATCGGGGCCGCCGCGCAAAAACCGGACCGGATCCGGCCCGCGGAACAGGCCGCCGCGCAAAAACCGGACCGGATCGGGGCCGCCGCGCAAAAACCGGACCGGATCCGGCCCGCAGAACGGGCCGCCGCGCAAAAACCGGAGAGGATCGGGGCCGCCGCGCAAAAACCGGACCGGATCCAGGCCGCGGAACGGGCCGCCGCGGAAAAACCGGAGCGGATCGGGGCCGCCGCGCAAAAAGCGGAGCGGATCCGGCCCGCGGAACGGGCCGCCGCGCAAAAACCGGAGCGGATCTGGGCCGCCGCGCAAAAACCGGAGCGGATCCGGCCCGCAGAACGGGCCGCCGCGCAAAAACCGGAGCGGATCGGGGCCGCCGCGCAAAAACCGGAGCGGATCCGGCCCGCGGAACGGGCCGCCGCGCAAAAACCGGAGAGGATCGGGGCCGCCGCGCAAAAACCGGAGCGGATCCGGTCCGCGAAAAGGGCCGCGGCACAAAAACCGGAGCGGATCGGGGCCGCCGCGCAAAAACCGGACCGGCTCTGGCCCGCGGAACGGGCCGCGGCGCACAAAAACCGGACAGGCTCGGGGCCGCTGCGCAAAAACCGGACCGGATCCGGCCCGCGGAACGGGCCGCCGCGCAAAAACCGGACCGGATTGGAGCCACCGCGCAAAAACCGGAGCGGATCCGGCCCGCGGAACGGGCCGCCGCGCAAAAACCGGACCGGCTCGGGGCCGCCGCGCAAAAACCGGAGCGGATCCGGCCCGCGGAACGGGCCGCCGCGCAAAAACCGGAGCGGATCCGGCGCGCGGAACGGGCCGCCGCGCAAAAACCGGACCGGCTCGGGGCCACCGCGCAAAAACCGGAGCGGATCCGGCCCGCGGAACGGGCCGCCGCGCAAAAACCGGACCGGCTCGGGGCCGCCGCGCAAAAACCGGAGCGGATCCGGCCCGCGGAACGGGCCGCCGCGCAAAAACCGGAGCGGATCGGGCCCGCCGCGCAAAAACCGGAGCGGATCCGGCCCGCGGAACGGGCCGCCGCGCAAAAACCGGACCGGCTAGGGCCGCCGCGCAAAAACCGGAGCGGATCCGGCCCGCGGAACGGGCCGCGGCGCAAAAACCGGACCGAATAGGGGCCGCCGCGCAAAAACCGGAGCGGATGCGGCCCGCGGAACAGGCCGCCGCGCAAAAACCGGACAGGATCGGAGCCACCGCGCAAAAAACGGAGCGGATCTGGCCCGCGGAACGGGCCGCGGCACAAAAACCGGAGCGGATCGGGGCCGCCGCGCAAAAAGCGGAGCGGATCCGGCCCGCGGAACGGGCCGCCGCGCAAAAACCAGAGTGGATCGGGGCCGCCGCGCAAAAACCGGACCGGATCCGGCCCGCGGAACAGGCCGCCGCGCAAAAACCGGACCGGATCGGGGCCGCCGCGCAAAAACCGGACCGGATCCGGCCCGCAGAACGGGCCGCCGCGCAAAAACCGGAGCGGATCGTGGCCGCCGCGCAAAAACCGGACCGGATCCAGGCCGCGGAACGGGCCGCCGCGGAAAAACCGGAGCGGATCGGGGCCGCCGCGCAAAAAGCGGAGCGGATCCGGCCCGCGGAACGGGCCGCCGCGCAAAAACCGGAGCGGATCTGGGCCGCCGCGCAAAAACCGGAGCGGATCCGGCCCGCAGAACGGGCCGCCGCGCAAAAACCGGAGCGGATCGGGGCCGCCGCGCAAAAACCGGAGCGGATCCAGCCCGCGGAACAGGCCGCCGCGCAAAAACCGGAGCGGATCGGGGCCGCCGCGCAAAAAGCGGAGCGGATCCGGCCTGCAGAACGGGCCGCCGCGCAAAAACCGGACCGGCTCGGGGCAACTGCGCAAAAACCGGAGCGGATCCGGCCCGCGGAACGGGCCGCCGCGCAAAAACCGGAGCGGATCGGGGCCGCCGTGCAAAAACCGGACCGGCTCCGGCCCGCGGAACGGGCTGCCGCACAAAAACCGTACGGGATCGGGGCCGCCGCGCAAAAACCGGACCGGATCCGGCCCGCGGAACAGGCCGCCGCGCAAAAACCGGAGCGGATCCGGCCCGCGGAACGGGCCGCGGCGCAAAAACCGGAGCGGATCGTGGCCGCCGCGCAAAAACCGGACCGGATCCATCCCGCGGAACGGGCCGCCGTGCAAAAACCGGAGCGGATCGGGGCCGCCGCGCAAAAAGCGGAGCGGATCCGGCCCGCGGAACGGGCCGCCGCGCAAAAACCGGACCGGCTCGGGGCCGCCGCGCAAAAACCGGAGCGGATGCGGCCCGCGGAACGGGCCGCCGCGCAAAAACCGGAGCGGATCGGGGCCGCCGCGCAAAAACCGGATCGGATCCGGCCCGCGGAACGGGCCGCCGCGCAAAAACCGGACCGGATCGGGGCCACTGCGCAAAAACCGGAGCGGATCCAGCCCGCGGAACGGGCCGCCGCGCAAAAACCGGAGCGAATCGGGGCCGCCGCGCAAAAAGCGGAGCGGATCCGGCCCGCAGAACGGGCCGCCGCGCAAAAACCGGACCGGCTCGGTGCAATTGCGCAAAAACCGGAGCGGATCCGGCCCGCGGAACGGGCCGCCGCGCAAAAACCGGAGCGGATCGGGGCCGCCGTGCAAAAACCGGACCGGCTCCGGCCCGCGGAACGGGCTGCCGCACAAAAACCGTACGGGATCGGGGCCGCCGCGCAAAAACCGGACCGGATCCGGCCCGCGGAACAGGCCGCCGCGCAAAAACCGGAGCGAATCGGGGCCGCCGCGCAAAAACCGGAGCGGATCCGGCCCGCGGAACGGGCCGCGGCGCAAAAACCGGAGCGGATCGTGGCCGCCGCGCAAAAACCGGACCGGATCCATCCCGCGGAACGGGCCGCCGCAGAAAAACCGGAGCGGATCGGGGCCGCCGCGCAAAAAGCGGAGCGGATCCGGCCCGCGGAACGGGCCGCCGCGCAAAAACCGGACCGGCTCGGGGCCGCCGCGCAAAAACCGGAGCGGATGCGGCCCGCGGAACGGGCCGCCGCGCAAAAACCGGAGCGGATCGGGGCCGCCGCGCAAAAACCGGATCGGATCCGGCCCGCGGAACGGGCCGCCGCGCAAAAACCGGACCGGATCGGGGCCACCGCGCAAAAACCGGACAGGATCCGGCCCGCGGAACGGGCCGCCGCGCAAAAACCGGACCGGCTCGGGGCCGCCGCGCAAAAACCGGAGCGGATCCGGCCCGCGGAACGGGCCGCCGCGCAAAAACCGGAGCGTATCCGGCCCGCGGAAATGGCCGCGGCACAAAAACCGGACCGAATCGGGGCCGTCGCGCAAAAACCGGACCGGATCCGGCCCGCGGAACGGGCCGCCGCGCAAAAACCGGACCGGCTCGGGGCCGCCCCGCAAAAACCGGACCGGATCCGGCCCGCGGAACGGGACGCCGCGCAAAAACCGGACCGGATCGGAGCCACCGCGCAAAAACCGGAGCGGATGCGGCCCGCGGAACGGGCCGCCGCGCAAAAACCGGAGCGGATCGGGCCCGCCGCGCAAAAACCGGACCGGATCCGGCCCGCGGAACGGGCCGCCGCGCAAAAACCGGAGAGGATCGGGGCCGCCGCGCAAAAACCGGACCGGATCCGGCCCGCGGAACGGGCCGCCGCGCAAAAACCGGACAGGATCGGGGCCGCCGCGCAAAAACCGGAGCGGACCCGGCCCGCGGAACGGGCCGCCGCGCAAAAACCGGACCGGATCGGGGCCGCCGCGCAAAAACCGGAGCAGATCCGGCCCGCGGAACGGGCCGCCGTGCAAAAACCGGACAGGATCGGGGCCGCCGTGCAAAAACCGGAGCGGATCCGGCCCGCGGAACGGGCCGCCGCGCAAAAACCGGAGCGGATCGGGCCCGCCGCGCAAAAACCGGAGCGGATCCGGCCCGCGGAACGGGCCGCCGCGCAAAAACCGGAGCGGATCGGGGCCGCCGCGCAAAAACCGGACCGGATCCGGCCCGCGGAACGGGCCGCCGCGCAAAAACCGGACAGGATCGGGGCCGCCGCGCAAAAACCGGACTGGATGCGGCCCGCGGAACGGGCCACCGCGCAAAAACCGGACTGGATCGGAGCCACCGCGCAAAAACCGGAGCGGATCCGGCCCGCGGAACGGGCCGCGGCACAAAAACAGGAGCGGATCGGGGCCGCCGCGCAAAAACCGGAGCGGATCCGGCCTGCGGAACGGGCCGCCGCGCAAAAACCAGAGTGGATCGGGGCCGCAGCGCAAAAACCGGAGCGGATCCGGCCCGCGGAACAGGCCGCCGCGCAAAAACCGGACAGGCTCGAGGCCGCCGCGCAAAAACCGGAGCGGATCCGGCCTGCGGAACGGGCCGCCGCGCAAAAACCGGAGCGGATCGGAGCCACCGCGCAAAAACCGGAGCGGATCCGGCCCACGGAACGGGCCGCCGCGCAAAAACCGGAGCGGCTCGGGGCCGCCGCGCAAAAACCGGAGCGGATCCGGCCCGCGGAACGGGCCGCGGCGCAAAAACCGGAGCGGATCGGGGCCGCCGCGCAAAAACCGGAGCAGATCCGGCCCGCGGAACGGGCCGCCGCGCAAAAACCGGAGCGGATCCGGCCCGCGGAAAGGGCCGCGGCACAAAAACCGGACCGGCTCGGGGCCACCACGCAAAAACCGGAGCGGATCCGGCCCGCGGAACGGGCCGCCGCGCAAAAACCGGACAGGCTCGGGGCCGCCGCGCAAAAACCGGACCGGATCCGGCTCGCGGAACGGGCCGCCGCGCAAAAACCGGACCGGATCGGAGCCACCGCGCAAAAACCGGAGCGGATCCGGCCCGCGGAACGGGCCGCCGCGCAAAAACCGGAGCGGATCGGGGCCGCCGCGCAAAAACCGGAGCGGATCCGGCCCGTGGAACGGGCCGCCGCGCAAAAACCGGACCGGCTCGGGGCCGCCGCGCAAAAACCGGAGCGGATCCGGCCCGCGGAACGGGCTGCCGCAAAAAAACCGGAGCGGATCGGGGCCGCCGCGCAAAAACCGGAGCGGATCCGGCCCGCGGAACGGGCCGCCGCGCAAAAACCGGAGCGGATCGGAGCCACCGCGCAAAAACCAGAGCGGATCCGGCCCGCGGAACGGGCCGCCGCGCAAAAACCGGACCGGCTCGGGGCCGCCGCGCAAAAACCGGAGCGGATCCGGCCCGCGGAACGGGCCGCGGCGCAAAAACCGGAGCGGATCGGGGCCGCCGCGCAAAAACCGGAGCAGATCCGGCCCGCGGAACGGGCCGCCGCGCAAAAACCGGAGCGGATCCGGCCCGCGGAAAGGGCCGCGGCACAAAAACCGGACCGGCTCGGGGCCACCACGCAAAAACCGGAGCGGATCCGGCCCGCGGAACGGGCCGCCGCGCAAAAACCGGACAGGCTCGGGGCCGCCGCGCAAAAACCGGAGCGGATGCGGCCCGCGGAAAGGGCCGCCGCGCAAAAACCGGACCGGATCGGAGCCACCGCGCAAAAACCGGAGCGGATCCGGCCCGCGGAACGGGCCGCCGCGCAAAAACCGGACAGGATCGGGGCCGCCGCGCAAAAACCGGAGCGGATCCGGCCCGCGGAACGGGCCGCCGCGCAAAAACCGGAGCGGATCGGGGCCGCCGCGCAAAAACCGGATCGGATCCGGCCCGCGGAACGGGCCGCCGCGCAAAAACCGGACCGGATCGGGGCTGCCGCGCAAAAACCGGAGCGGATGCGGCCCGCGGAACGGGCCGCCGCGCAAAAACCGGACCGGCTCGGGGCCGCCGCGCAAAAACCGGAGCGGATCCGGCCCGCGGAACGGGCCGCCGCGCAAAAACCGGAGAGGATCGGGGCCGCCGCGCAAAAACCGGACCGGATCCGGCCCGCGGAACGGGCCGCCGCGCAAAAACCGGAGCGGATCCGGTCCGCGAAAAGGGCCGCGGCACAAAAACCGGAGCGGATCGGGGCCGCCGCGCAAAAACCGGAGCGGATCCGGCCCGCGGAACGGGCCGCCGCACAAAAACCGGACAGGCTCGGGGCCGCTGCGCAAAAACCGGACCGGATCCGGCCCGCGGAACGGGCCGCCGCGCAAAAACCGGACCGGATTGGAGCCACCGCGCAAAAACCGGAGCGGATCCGGCCCGCGGAACGGGCCGCCGCGCAAAAACCGGACCGGCTCGGGGCCGCCGCGCAAAAACCGGAGCGGATCCGGCCCGCGGAACGGGCCGCCGCGCAAAAACCGGAGCGGATCCGGCGCGCGGAACGGGCCGCCGCGCAAAAACCGGACCGGCTCGGGGCCACCGCGCAAAAACCGGAGCGGATCCGGCCCGCGGAACGGGCCGCCGCGCAAAAACCGGACCGGCTCGGGGCCGCCGCGCAAAAACCGGAGCGGATCCGGCCCGCGGAACGGGCCGCCGCGCAAAAACCGGAGCGGATCGGGCCCGCCGCGCAAAAACCGGAGCGGATCCGGCCCGCGGAACGGGCCGCCGCGCAAAAACCGGACCGGCTAGGGCCGCCGCGCAAAAACCGGAGCGGATCCGGCCCGCGGAACGGGCCGCGGCGCAAAAACCGGACCGAATAGGGGCCGCCGCGCAAAAACCGGAGCGGATGCGGCCCGCGGAACGGGCCGCCGCGCAAAAACCGGACAGGATCGGAGCCACCGCGCAAAAAACGGAGCGGATCCGGCCCGCGGAACGGGCCGCGGCACAAAAACAGGAGCGGATCGGGGCCGCCGCGCAAAAAGCGGAGCGGATCCGGCCCGCGGAACGGGCCGCCGCGCAAAAACCAGAGTGGATCGGGGCCGCCGCGCAAAAACCGGACCGGATCCGGCCCGCGGAACAGGCCGCCGCGCAAAAACCGGACCGGATCGGGGCCGCCGCGCAAAAACCGGACCGGATCCGGCCCGCAGAACGGGCCGCCGCGCAAAAACCGGAGCGGATCGTGGCCGCCGCGCAAAAACCGGACCGGATCCAGGCCGCGGAACGGGCCGCCGCGGAAAAACCGGAGCGGATCGGGGCCGCCGCGCAAAAAGCGGAGCGGATCCGGCCCGCGGAACGGGCCGCCGCGCAAAAACCGGAGCGGATCTGGGCCGCCGCGCAAAAACCGGAGCGGATCCGGCCCGCAGAACGGGCCGCCGCGCAAAAACCGGAGCGGATCGGGGCCGCCGCGCAAAAACCGGAGCGGATCCGGCCCGCGGAACGGGCCGCCGCGCAAAAACCGGAGAGGATCGGGGCCGCCGCGCAAAAACCGGAGCGGATCCGGTCCGCGAAAAGGGCCGCGGCACAAAAACCGGAGCGGATCGGGGCCGCCGCGCAAAAACCGGACCGGCTCTGGCCCGCGGAACGGGCCGCCGCACAAAAACCGGACAGGCTCGGGGCCGCTGCGCAAAAACCGGACCGGATCCGGCCCGCGGAACGGGCCGCCGCGCAAAAACCGGACCGGATTGGAGCCACCGCGCAAAAACCGGAGCGGATCCGGCCCGCGGAACGGGCCGCCGCGCAAAAACCGGACCGGCTCGGGGCCGCCGCGCAAAAACCGGAGCGGATCCGGCCCGCGGAACGGGCCGCCGCGCAAAAACCGGAGCGGATCCGGCGCGCGGAACGGGCCGCCGCGCAAAAAACCGGACCGGCTCGGGGCCACCGCGCAAAAACCGGAGCGGATCCGGCCCGCGGAACGGGCCGCCGCGCAAAAACCGGACCGGCTCGGGGCCGCCACGCAAAAACCGGAGCGGATCCGGCCCGCGGAACGGGCCGCCGCGCAAAAACCGGAGCGGATCGGGCCCGCCGCGCAAAAACCGGAGCGGATCCGGCCCGCGGAACGGGCCGCCGCGCAAAAACCGGACCGGCTAGGGCCGCCGCGCAAAAACCGGAGCGGATCCGGCCCGCGGAACGGGCCGCGGCGCAAAAACCGGACCGAATAGGGGCCGCCGCGCAAAAACCGGAGCGGATGCGGCCCGCGGAACGGGCCGCCGCGCAAAAACCGGACAGGATCGGAGCCACCGCGCAAAAAACGGAGCGGATCTGGCCCGCGGAACGGGCCGCGGCACAAAAACCGGAGCGGATCGGGGCCGCCGCGCAAAAAGCGGAGCGGATCCGGCCCGCGGAACGGGCCGCCGCGCAAAAACCAGAGTGGATCGGGGCCGCCGCGCAAAAACCGGACCGGATCCGGCCCGCGGAACAGGCCGCCGCGCAAAAACCGGACCGGATCGGGGCCGCCGCGCAAAAACCGGACCGGATCCGGCCCGCAGAACGGGCCGCCGCGCAAAAACCGGAGCGGATCGTGGCCGCCGCGCAAAAACCGGACCGGATCCAGGCCGCGGAACGGGCCGCCGCGGAAAAACCGGAGCGGATCGGGGCCGCCGCGCAAAAAGCGGAGCGGATCCGGCCCGCGGAACGGGCCGCCGCGCAAAAACCGGAGCGGATCTGGGCCGCCGCGCAAAAACCGGAGCGGATCCGGCCCGCAGAACGGGCCGCCGCGCAAAAACCGGAGCGGATCGGGGCCGCCGCGCAAAAACCGGAGCGGATCCAGCCCGCGGAACGGGCCGCCGCGCAAAAACCGGAGCGGATCGGGGCCGCCGCGCAAAAAGCGGAGCGGATCCGGCCTGCAGAACGGGCCGCCGCGCAAAAACCGGACCGGCTCGGGGCAACTGCGCAAAAACCGGAGCGGATCCGGCCCGCGGAACGGGCCGCCGCGCAAAAACCGGAGCGGATCGGGGCCGCCGTGCAAAAACCGGACCGGCTCCGGCCCGCGGAACGGGCTGCCGCACAAAAACCGTACGGGATCGGGGCCGCCGCGCAAAAACCGGAGCGGATCCGGCCCGCGGAACAGGCCGCCGCGCAAAAACCGGAGCGAATCGGGGCCGCCGCGCAAAAACCGGAGCGGATCCGGCCCGCGGAACGGGCCGCGGCGCAAAAACCGGAGCGGATCGTGGCCGCCGCGCAAAAACCGGACCGGATCCATCCCGCGGAACGGGCCGCCGTGCAAAAACCGGAGCGGATCGGGGCCGCCGCGCAAAAAGCGGAGCGGATCCGGCCCGCGGAACGGGCCGCCGCGCAAAAACCGGACCGGCTCGGGGCCGCCGCGCAAAAACCGGAGCGGATGCGGCCCGCGGAACGGGCCGCCGCGCAAAAACCGGAGCGGATCGGGGCCGCCGCGCAAAAACCGGATCGGATCCGGCCCGCGGAACGGGCCGCCGCGCAAAAACCGGACCGGATCGGGGCCACTGCGCAAAAACCGGAGCGGATCCGGCCCGCGGAACGGGCCGCCGCGCAGAAACCGGACCGGCTCGGGGCCGCCGCGCAAAAACCGGAGCGGATCCGGCCCGCGGAACGGGCCGCCGCGCAAAAACCGGAGCGTATCCGGCCCGCGGAAATGGCCGCGGCACAAAAACCGGACCGAATCGGGGCCGTCGCGCAAAAACCGGAGCGGATCCGGCCCGCGGAACGGGCCGCCGCGCAAAAACCGGACCGGCTCGGGGCCGCCGCGCAAAAACCGGACCGGATCCGGCCCGCGGAACGGGACGCCGCGCAAAAACCGGACCGGATCGGAGCCACCGCGCAAAAACCGGAGCGGATGCGGCCCGCGGAACGGGCCGCCGCGCAAAAACCGGACAGGCTCGGGGCCGCCGCGCAAAAACCGGACCGGATCCGGCCCGCGGAACGGGCCGCCGCGCAAAAACCGGAGAGGATCGGGGCCGCCGCGCAAAAACCGGACCGGATCCGGCCCGCGGAACGGGCCGCCGCGCAAAAACCGGACAGGATCGGGGCCGCCGCGCAAAAACCGGAGCGGACCCGGCCCGCGGAACGGGCCGCCGCGCAAAAACCGGAGCGGATCGGGGCCGCCGCGCAAAAACCGGAGCAGATCCGGCCCGCGGAACGGGCCGCCGCGCAAAAACCGGACAGGATCGGGGCCGCCGCGCAAAAACCGGAGCGGATCCGGCCCGCGGAACGGGCCGCCGCGCAAAAACCGGAGCGGATCGGGCCGGCCGCGCAAAAACCGGAGCGGATCCGGCCCGCGGAACGGGCCGCCGCGCAAAAACCGGAGCGGCTCGGGGCCGCCGCGCAAAAACCGGAGCGGATCCGGCCCGCGGAACGGGCCGCCGCGCAAAAAACGGACCGTATCGGGGCCGCCGCGCAAATACCGGACTGGATGCGGCCCGCGGAACGGGCCACCGCGCAAAAACCGGACTGGATCGGAGCCACCGCGCAAAAACCGGAGCGGATCCGGCCCGCGGAACGGGCCGCGGCACAAAAACAGGAGCGGATCGGGGCCGCCGCGCAAAAACCGGAGCGGATCCGGCCCGCGGAACGGGCCGCCGCGCAAAAACCAGAGTGGATCGGGGCCGCAGCGCAAAAACCGGAGCGGATCCAGCCCGCGGAACGGGCCGCCGCGGAAAAACCGGAGCGGATCGGGGCCGCCGCGCAAAAAGCGGAGCGGATCCGGCCCGCAGAACGGGCCGCCGTGCAAAAACCGGACCGGCTCCGGCCCGCGGAACGGGCTGCCGCACAAAAACCGGATCGGATCGGGGCCGCCGCGCAAAAACCGGAGCGGATCCGGCCCGCGGAACGGGCCGCCGCGCAAAAACCGGAGCGGATCGGGGCCGCCGCGCAAAAACCGGAGCGGATGCGGCCCGCGGAACGGGCCGCCGCGCAAAAACCGGACCGTATCGGGGCCGCCGCGCAAAAACCGGAGTGGATGCGGCCCGCGGAACGGGCCACCCCGCAAAAACCGGAGTGGATCGGAGCCACCGCGCAAAAACCGGAGCGGATCCGGCCCGCGGAACGGGCCGCGGCACAAAAACAGGAGCGGATCGGGGCCGCCGCGCAAAAACCGGAGCAGATCCGGCCCGCGGAACGGGCCGCCGCGCAAAAACCAGAGTGGATCGGGGCCGCCGCGCAAAAACCGGACCGGATCCGGCCCGCGGAACAGGCCGCCGCGCAAAAACCGGAGCGGATCGGGGCCGCCGCGCAAAAACCGGACCGGATCCGGCCCGCAGAATGGGCCGCCGCGCAAAAACCGGAGCGGATCGTGGCCGCCGCGCAAAAACCGGACCGGATCCAGCCCGTGGAACGGGCCGCCGCGGAAAAACCGGAGCGGATCGGGGCCGCCGCGCAAAAACCGGACCGGATCCAGCCCGTGGAACGGGCCGCCGCGGAAAAAACCGGAGCGGATCGGGGCCGCCGCGCAAAAACCGGAGCGGATCGGGGCCGCCGTGCAAAAACCGGACCGGCTCCGGCCCGCGGAACGGGCCGCCGCGCAAAAACCGGAGAGGATCAGGGCCGCCGCGCAAAAACCGGAGCGGATCCGGCCCGCGGAACGGGCCGCCGCGCAAAAACCGGAGCGGATCGGGGCCGCCGTGCAAAAACCGGACCGGCTCCGGCCCGCGGAACGGGCTGCCGCACAAAAACCGGATCGGATCGGGGCCGCCGCGCAAAAACCGGACGGATCCGGCCCGCGGAACGGGCCGCCGCGCAAAAACCGGACCGGATCGGGGCCACCGCGCAAAAACCGGAGCGGATCCGGCCCGCGGAACGGGCCGCCGCGCAAAAACCGGAGCGGATCGGGGCCGCCGCGCAAAAACCGGAGCGGATCCGGCCCGCGGAACGGGCCGCCGCGCAAGAATCGGACCGGATGCGGCCCACGGAACGGGCCGCCGGGCAAAAACCGGACCGGATCGGAGCCACCGCGCAAAAACCGGAGCGGATCCGGCCCGCGGAACGGGCCGCCGTGCAAAAACCGGAGTGGATCGGGGCCGCCGCGCAAAAACCGGAGCGGATCCGGCCCGCGGAACGGGCCGCCGCGCAAAAACCGGAGCGGATCGGGGCCGCCGCGCAAAAACCGGAGCGGATCCAGCCCGCGGAACGGGCCGCCGCGCAAAAACCGGACAGGCTCGGGGCCGCCGCGCAAAAAGCGGAGCGGATCCGGCCCGCGGAACGGGCCGCCGCGCAAAAACCGGACCGGCTCGGGGCAACTGCGCAAAAACCGGAGCGGATCCGGCCCACGGAACGGGCCGCCGCGCAAAAACCGGAGCGGATCGGGGCCGCCGTGCAAAAACCGGACCGGCTCCGGCCCGCGGAATGGGCTGCCGCGCAAAAACCGGACCGGATCGGGGCCGCCGCGCAAAAACCGGAGCGGATGCAGCCCGCGGAACGGGCCGCCGCGCAAATATCGGACCGGATCGGAGCCACCGCGCAAAAACCGGATCGGATCCGGCCCGCGGAAGGGGCCGCCGCGCAAAAACCGGAGCGGATCGGAGCCACCGCGCAAAAACCGGAGCGGATCCGGCCCGCGGAATGGGCCGCCGCGCAAAAACCGGACAGGATCGGGGCCGCCGCGCAAAAACCGGAGCGGATGCGGCCCGCGGAACGGGCCGCCGCGCAAAAACCGGACAGGATCGGGGCCGCCGCGCAAAAACCGGAGGGGATCCGGCCCGCGGAACGGGCCGCCGCGCAAAAACCGGAGCGGATCGGGCCCGCCGCGCAAAAACCGGAGCGGATCCGGCCCGCGGAACGGGCCGCCGCGCAAAAACCGGAGCGGATCGGGCCCGCCGCGCAAAAACCGGAGCGGCTCGGGGCCGCCGCGCAAAAACCGGAGCGGATCCGGCCCGCGGAACGGGCCGCGGCGCAAAAACCGGACCGTATCGGGGCCGCCGCGCAAAAACCGGACTGGATGCGGACCGCGGAACGGGCCACCGCGCAAAAACCGGAGCGGATCGGAGCCACCGCGCAAAAACCGGAGCGGATCCGGCCCGCGGAACGGGCCGCGGCACAAAAACAGGAGCGGATCGGGGCCGCCGCGCAAAAACCGGAGCGGATCCGGCCCGCGGAACGGGCCGCCGCGCAAAAACCAGAGTGGATCGGGGCCGCCGCGCAAAAACCGGACCGGATCCGGCCCGCAGAACGGGCCGCCGCGCAAAAACCGGAGCGGATCGTGGCCGCCGCGCAAAAACCGGACCGGATCCAGCCCGTGGAACGGGCCGCCGCGGAAAAACCGGAGCGGATCGGGGCCGCCGCGCAAAAAGCGGAGCGGATCCGGCCCACGGAACGGGCCGCCGCGCAAAAACCGGAGCGGATCGGGGCCGCCGTGCAAAAACCGGAGCGGATCCGGCCCGCGGAACGGGCCGCCGCGCAAAAATCGGACCGGATGCGGCCCACGGAACGGGCCGCCGGGCAAAAACCGGACCGGATCGGAGCCACCGCGCAAAAACCGGAGCGGATCCGGCCCGCGGAAGGGGCCGCCGTGCAAAAACCGGAGTGGATCGGGGCCGCCGCGCAAAAACCGGAGCGGATCCGGCCCGCGGAACGGGCCGCCGCGCAAAAACCGGAGCGGATCGTGGCCGCCGCGCAAAAACCGGAGCGGATCCAGCCCGCGGAACGGGCCGCCGCGCAAAAACCGGACAGGCTCGGGGCCGCCGTGCAAAAAGCGGAGCGGATCCGGCCCGCGGAACGGGCCGCCGCGCAAAAACCGGACAGGCTCGGGGCAACTGCGCAAAAACCGGAGCGGATCCGGCCCGCGGAACGGGCCGCCGCGCAAAAACCGGAGCGGATCGGGGCCACCGTGCAAAAACCGGAGCAGATCCGGCCCGCGGAATGGGCTGCCGCACAAAAACCGGAGCGGATCGGGGCCGCCGCGCAAAAACCGGACGGATCCGGCCCGCGGAACGGGCCACCGCGCAAAAACCGGACCGGATCGGGGCCGCCGCGCAAAAACCGGAGCGGATGCAGCCCGCGGAACGGGCCGCCGCGCAAATATCGGACCGGATCGGAGCCACCGCGCAAAAACCGGATCGGATCCGGCCCGCGGAACGGGCCGCCGCGCAAAAACCGGACCGGATCGGAGCCACCGCGCAAAAACCGGAGCGGATCCGGCCCGCGGAACGGGCCGCCGCGCAAAAACCGGAGCGGATCGGGGCCGCCGCGCAAAAACCGGAGCGGATGCGGCCCGCGGAACGGGCCGCCGCGCAAAAACCGGACAGGATCGGGGCCGCCGCGCAAAAACCGGAGGGGATCCGGCCCGCGGAACGGGCCGCCGCGCAAAAACCGGAGCGGATCGGGGCCGCCGCGCAAGAACCGGAGCGGATCCGGCCCGCGGAACGGGCCGCCGCGCAAAAACCGGAGCGGATCGGGGCCGCCGCGCAAAAACCGGAGCGGATCCGGCCCGCGGAACGGGCCGCCGCGCAAAAACCGGAGCGGATCGGGGCCGCCGCGCAAAAACCGGAGCGGATCCGGCCCGCGGAACGGGCCGCGGCGCAAAAACCGGAGCGGATCGTGGCCGCCGCGCAAAAACCGGACCGGATCCATCCCGCGGAACGGGCCGCCGTGCAAAAACCGGAGCGGATCGGGGCCGCCGCGCAAAAAGCGGAGCGGATCCGGCCCGCGGAACGGGCCGCCGCGCAAAAACCGGAGCGGATCGTGTCCGCCGCGCAAAAACCGGAGCGGATGCGGCCCGCGGAACGGGCCGCCGCGCAAAAACCGGAGCGGATCGGGGCCGCCGCGCAAAAACCGGATCGGATCCGGCCCGCGGAACGGGCCGCCGCGCAAAAACCGGACCGGATCGGGGCCACTGCGCAAAAACCGGAGCGGATCCGGCCCGCGGAACGGGCCGCCGCGCAGAAACCGGACCGGCTCGGGGCCGCCGCGCAAAAACCGGAGCGGATCCGGCCCGCGGAACGGGCCGCCGCGCAAAAACCGGAGCGTATCCGGCCCGCGGAAATGGCCGCGGCACAAAAACCGGACCGAATCGGGGCCGTCGCGCAAAAACCGGACCGGATCCGGCCCGCGGAACGGGCCGCCGCGCAAAAACCGGACCGGCTCGGGGCCGCCGCGCAAAAACCGGACCGGATCCGGCCCGCGGAACGGGACGCCGCGCAAAAACCGGACCGGATCGGAGCCACCGCGCAAAAACCGGAGCGGATGCGGCCCGCGGAACGGGCCGCCGCGCAAAAACCGGACAGGCTCGGGGCCGCCGCGCAAAAACCGGACCGGATCCGGCCCGCGGAACGGGCCGCCGCGCAAAAAACCGGAGAGGATCGGGGCCGCCGCGCAAAAACCGGACCGGATCCGGCCCGCGGAACGGGCCGCCGCGCAAAAACCGGACAGGATCGGGGCCGCCGCGCAAAAACCGGAGCGGACCCGGCCCGCGGAACGGGCCGCCGCGCAAAAACCGGAGCGGATCGGGGCCGCCGCGCAAAAACCGGAGCAGATCCGGCCCGCGGAACGGGCCGCCGCGCAAAAACCGGACAGGATCGGGGCCGCCGCGCAAAAACCGGAGCGGATCCGGCCCGCGGAACGGGCCGCCGCGCAAAAACCGGAGCGGATCGGGCCGGCCGCGCAAAAACCGGAGCGGATCCGGCCCGCGGAACGGGCCGCCGCGCAAAAACCGGAGCGGATCGGGGCCGCCGCGCAAAAACCGGAGCGGATCCGGCCCGCGGAACGGGCCGCCGCGCAAAAAAACGGACCGTATCGGGGCCGCCGCGCAAATACCGGACTGGATGCGGCCCGCGGAACGGGCCACCGCGCAAAAACCGGACTGGATCGGAGCCACCGCGCAAAAACCGGAGCGGATCCGGCCCGCGGAACGGGCCGCGGCACAAAAACAGGAGCGGATCGGGGCCGCCGCGCAAAAACCGGAGCGGATCCGGCCCGCGGAACGGGCCGCCGCGCAAAAACCAGAGTGGATCGGGGCCGCAGCGCAAAAACCGGAGCGGATCCAGCCCGCGGAACGGGCCGCCGCGGAAAAACCGGAGCGGATCGGGGCCGCCGCGCAAAAAGCGGAGCGGATCCGGCCCGCAGAACGGGCCGCCGTGCAAAAACCGGACAGGCTCCGGCCCGCGGAACGGGCTGCCGCACAAAAACCGGATCGGATCGGGGCCGCCGCGCAAAAACCGGAGCGGATCCGGCCCGCGGAACGGGCCGCCGCGCAAAAACCGGAGCGGATCGGGGCCGCCGCGCAAAAACCGGAGCGGATGCGGCCCGCGGAACGGGCCGCCGCGCAAAAACCGGACCGTATCGGGGCCGCCGCGCAAAAACCGGAGTGGATGCGGACCGCGGAACGGGCCACCCCGCAAAAACCGGAGTGGATCGGAGCCACCGCGCAAAAACCGGAGCGGATCCGGCCCGCGGAACGGGCCGCGGCACAAAAACAGGAGCGGATCGGGGCCGCCGCGCAAAAACCGGAGCAGATACGGCCCGCGGAACGGGCCGCCGCGCAAAAACCAGAGTGGATCGGGGCCGCCGCGCAAAAACCGGACCGGATCCGGCCCGCGGAACAGGCCGCCGCGCAAAAACCGGAGCGGATCGGGGCCGCCGCGCAAAAACCGGACCGGATCCGGCCCGCAGAACGGGCCGCCGCGCAAAAACCGGAGCGGATCGTGGCCGCCGCGCAAAAACCGGACCGGATCCAGCCCGTGGAACGGGCCGCCGCGGAAAAACCGGAGCGGCTCGGGGCCGCCGCGCAAAAAGCGGAGCGGATCCGGCCCGTGGAACGGGCCGCCGCGCAAAAACCGGACCGGATCGGGGCCGCCGCGCAAAAACCGGACCGGATCCGGCCCGCAGAACGGGCCGCCGCGCAAAAACCGGAGCGGATCGTGGCCGCCGCGCAAAAAGCGGAGCGGATCCAGCCCGTGGAACGGGCCGCCGCGGAAAAAACCGGAGCGGATCGGGGCCGCCGCGCAAAAAGCGGAGCGGATCCAGCCCGTGGAACGGGCCGCCGCGCAAAAACCGGATCGGATCGGGGCCGCCGCGCAAAAACCGGACCGGATCCGGCCCGCAGAATGGGCCGCCGCGCAAAAACCGGAGCGGATCGTGGCCGCCGCGCAAAAACCGGACCGGATCCAGCCCGTGGAACGGGCCGCCGCGGAAAAAACCGGAGCGGATCGGGGCCGCCGCGCAAAAACCGGACCGGATCCAGCCCGTGGAACGGGCCGCCGCGGAAAAACCGGAGCGGATCGGGGCCGCCGCGCAAAAACCGGAGCGGATCGGGGCCGCCGTGCAAAAACCGGACCGGCTCCGGCCCGCGGAACGGGCCGCCGCGCAAAAACCGGAGAGGATCGGGGCCGCCGCGCAAAAACCGGAGCGGATCCGGCCCGCGGAACGGGCCGCCGCGCAAAAAACCGGAGCGGATCGGGGCCGCCG
The DNA here is from genome assembly GCF_963921805.1 of Phalacrocorax carbo. Lineage (NCBI taxonomy): Eukaryota > Metazoa > Chordata > Aves > Suliformes > Phalacrocoracidae > Phalacrocorax > Phalacrocorax carbo. The sequence continues at coordinate 415,832 of NW_026990446.1, read as the reverse complement.
TGCAAAAACCGGACCGGCTCCGGCCCGCGGAACGGGCTGCCGCACAAAAACCGGATCGGATCGGGGCCGCCGCGCAAAAACCGGACGGATCCGGCCCGCGGAACGGGCCGCCGCGCAAAAACCGGAGCGGATCGGGGCCACCGCGCAAAAACCGGAGCGGATCCGGCCCGCGGAACGGGCCGCCGCGCAAAAATCGGACCGGATGCGGCCCACGGAACGGGCCGCCGGGCAAAAACCGGACCGGATCGGAGCCACCGCGCAAAAACCGGAGCGGATCCGGCCCGCGGAAGGGGCCGCCGTGCAAAAACCGGAGTGGATCGGGGCCGCCGCGCAAAAACCGGAGCGGATCCGGCCCGCGGAACGGGCCGCCGCGCAAAAACCGGAGCGGATCGTGGCCGCCGCGCAAAAACCGGAGCGGATCCAGCCCGCGGAACGGGCCGCCGCGCAAAAACCGGACAGGCTCGGGGCCGCCGCGCAAAAAGCGGAGCGGATCCGGCCCGCGGAACGGGCCGCCGCGCAAAAACCGGACCGGCTCGGGGCAACTGCGCAAAAACCGGAGCGGATCCGGCCCGCGGAACGGGCCGCCGCGCAAAAACCGGAGCGGATCGGGGCCACCGTGCAAAAACCGGAGCAGATCCGGCCCGCGGAATGGGCTGCCGCACAAAAACCGGAGCGGATCGGGGCCGCCGCGCAAAAACCGGACGGATCCGGCCCGCGGAACGGGCCACCGCGCAAAAACCGGACCGGATCGGGGCCGCCGCGCAAAAACCGGAGCGGATGCAGCCCGCGGAACGGGCCGCCGCGCAAATATCGGACCGGATCGGAGCCACCGCGCAAAAACCGGATCGGATCCGGCCCGCGGAACGGGCCGCCGCGCAAAAACCGGACCGGATCGGAGCCACCGCGCAAAAACCGGAGCGGATCCGGCCCGCGGAACGGGCCGCCGCGCAAAAACCGGACAGGATCGGGGCCGCCGCGCAAAAACCGGACCGGATGCGGCCCGCGGAACGGGCCGCCGCGCAAAAACCGGACAGGATCGGGGCCGCCGCGCAAAAACCGGAGGGGATCCGGCCCGCGGAACGGGCCGCCGCGCAAAAACCGGAGCGGATCGGGGCCGCCGCGCAAGAACCGGAGCGGATCCGGCCCGCGGAACGGGCCGCCGCGCAAAAACCGGAGCGGATCGGGGCCGCCGCGCAAAAACCGGAGCGGATCCGGCCCGCGGAACGGGCCGCCGCGCAAAAACCGGAGCGGATCGGGCCCGCCGCGCAAAAACCGGAGCGGATGCGGCCCGCGGAACGGGCCGCCGCGCAAAAACCGGAGCGGATCGGGGCCGCCGCGCAAAAACCGGAGCGGATCCGGCCCGCGAAACGGGCCGCGGCGCAAAAACCGGACCGTATCGGGGCCGCCGCGCAAAAACCGGACTGGATGCGGACCGCGGAACGGGCCGCCGCGCAAATATCGGACCGGATCGGAGCCACCGCGCAAAAACCGGACGGATCCGGCCCGCGGAACGGGCCACCGCGCAAAAACCGGACCGGATCGGGGCCGCCGCGCAAAAACCGGAGCGGATCGGGCCCGCCGCGCAAAAACCGGACCGGCTCGGGGCCGCCGCGCAAAAACCGGAGCGGATCCGGCCCGCGGAACGGGCCGCGGCGCAAAAACCGGACCGTATCGGGGCCGCCGCGCAAAAACCGGACTGGATGCGGACCGCGGAACGGGCCACCGCGCAAAAACCGGAGCGGATCGGAGCCACCGCGCAAAAACCGGAGCGGATCCGGCCCGCGGAACGGGCCGCGGCACAAAAACAGGAGCGGATCGGGGCCGCCGCGCAAAAACCGGAGCGGATCCGGCCCGCGGAACGGGCCGCCGCGCAAAAACCAGAGTGGATCGGGGCCGCCGCGCAAAAACCGGACCGGATCCGGCCCGCGGAACGGGCCGCCGCGCAAAAACCGGAGCGGATCGTGGCCGCCGCGCAAAAACCGGACCGGATCCAGCCCGTGGAACGGGCCGCCGCGGAAAAACCGGAGCGGATCGGGGCCGCCGCGCAAAAACCGGAGCGGATCCGGCCCACGGAACGGGCCGCCGCGCAAAAACCGGAGCGGATCGGGGCCGCCGTGCAAAAACCGGAGCGGATCCGGCCCGCGGAACGGGCCGCCGCGCAAAAATCGGACCGGATGCGGCCCACGGAACGGGCCGCCGGGCAAAAACCGGACCGGATCGGAGCCACCGCGCAAAAAGCGGAGCGGATCCGGCCCGCGGAAGGGGCCGCCGTGCAAAAACCGGAGTGGATCGGGGCCGCCGCGCAAAAACCGGAGCGGATCCGGCCCGCGGAACGGGCCGCCGCGCAAAAACCGGAGCGGATCGTGGCCGCCGCGCAAAAACCGGAGCGGATCCAGCCCGCGGAACGGGCCGCCGCGCAAAAACCGGACAGGCTCGGGGCCGCCGCGCAAAAAGCGGAGCGGATCCGGCCCGCGGAACGGGCCGCCGCGCAAAAACCGGACCGGCTCGGGGCAACTGCGCAAAAACCGGAGCGGATCCGGCCCGCGGAACGGGCCGCCGCGCAAAAACCGGAGCGGATCGGGGCCACCGTGCAAAAACCGGAGCAGATCCGGCCCGCGGAATGGGCTGCCGCACAAAAACCGGAGCGGATCGGGGCCGCCGCGCAAAAACCGGACGGATCCGGCCCGCGGAACGGGCCACCGCGCAAAAACCGGACCGGATCGGGGCCGCCGCGCAAAAACCGGAGCGGATGCAGCCCGCGGAACGGGCCGCCGCGCAAATATCGGACCGGATCGGAGCCACCGCGCAAAAACCGGATCGGATCCGGCCCGCGGAACGGGCCGCCGCGCAAAAACCGGACCGGATCGGAGCCACCGCGCAAAAACCGGAGCGGATCCGGCCCGCGGAACGGGCCGCCGCGCAAAAACCGGACAGGATCGGGGCCGCCGCGCAAAAACCGGAGCGGATGCGGCCCGCGGAACGGGCCGCCGCGCAAAAACCGGACAGGATCGGGGCCGCCGCGCAAAAACCGGACAGGATCCGGCCCGCGGAACGGGCCGCCGCGCAAAAACCGGAGCGGATCGGGGCCGCCGCGCAAGAACCGGAGCGGATCCGGCCCGCGGAACGGGCCGCCGCGCAAAAACCGGACAGGATCGGGGCCGCCGCGCAAAAACCGGAGCGGATCCGGCCCGCGGAACGGGCCGCCGTGCAAAAACCGGAGCGGATCGGGCCCGCCGCGCAAAAACCGGAGCGGATGCGGCCCGCGGAACGGGCCGCCGCGCAAAAACCGGAGCGGATCGGGGCCGCCGCGCAAAAACCGGAGCGGATCCGGCCCGCGGAACGGGCCGCGGCGCAAAAACCGGACCGTATCGGGGCCGCCGCGCAAAAACCGGACTGGATGCGGACCGCGGAACGGGCCACCGCGCAAAAACCGGACCGGATCGGAGCCACCGCGCAAAAACCGGAGCGGATCCGGACCGCGGAAGGGGCCGCCGCACAAAAACAGGAGCGGATCGGGGCCGCCGCGCAAAAACCGGAGCGGATCCGGCCCGCGGAACGGGCCGCCGCGCAAAAACCAGAGTGGATCGGGGCCGCCGCGCAAAAACCGGACCGGCTCCGGCCCGCGGAACGGGCTGCCGCACAAAAACCGGATCGGATCGGGGCCGCCGCGCAAAAACCGGACGGATCCGGCCCGCGGAACGGGCCGCCGCGCAAAAACCGGACAGGATCGGGGCCACCGCGCAAAAACCGGAGCGGATCCGGCCCGCGGAACGGGCCGCCGCGCAAAAACCGGAGCGGATCGGGGCCGCCGCGCAAAAAGCGGAGCGGATCCGGCCCGCGGAACGGGCCGCCGCGCAAAAATCGGACCGGATGCGGCCCACGGAACGGGCCGCCGGGCAAAAACCGGACCGGATCGGAGCCACCGCGCAAAAAGCGGAGCGGATCCGGCCCGCGGAAGGGGCCGCCGTGCAAAAACCGGAGTGGATCGGGGCCGCCGCGCAAAAACCGGAGCGGATCCGGCCCGCGGAACGGGCCGCCGCGCAAAAACCGGAGCGGATCGTGGCCGCCGCGCAAAAACCGGAGCGGATCCAGCCCGCGGAACGGGCCGCCGCGCAAAAACCGGACAGGCTCGGGGCCGCCGCGCAAAAAGCGGAGCGGATCCGGCCCGCGGAACGGGCCGCCGCGCAAAAACCGGACCGGCTCGGGGCAACTGCGCAAAAACCGGAGCGGATCCGGCCCGCGGAACGGGCCGCCGCGCAAAAACCGGAGCGGATCGGGGCCGCCGTGCAAAAACCGGACCGGCTCCGGCCCGCGGAATGGGCTGCCGCACAAAAACCGGAGCGGATCGGGGCCGCCGCGCAAAAACCGGACCGGATCTGGCCCGCGGAACGGGCCAACGCGCAAAAACCGGACCGGATCGGGGCCGCCGCGCAAAAACCGGAGCGGATGCAGCCCGCGGAACGGGCCGCCGCGCAAATATCGGACCGGATCGGAGCCACCGCGCAAAAACCGGATCGGATCCGGCCCACGGAACGGGCCGCCGCGCAAAAACCGGACCGGATCGGAGCCACCGCGCAAAAACCGGAGCGGATCCGGCCCGCGGAACGGGCCGCCGCGCAAAAACCGGACAGGATCGGGGCCGCCGCGCAAAAACCGGAGCGGATGCGGCCCGCGGAACGGGCCGCCGCGCAAAAACCGGACAGGATCGGGGCCGCCGCGCAAAAACCGGAGGGGATCCGGCCCGCGGAACGGGCCGCCGCGCAAAAACCGGAGCGGATCGGGCCCGCCGCGCAAAAACCGGAGCGGATCCGGCCCGCGGAACGGGCCGCCGCGCAAAAACCGGAGCGGATCGGGCCCGCCGTGCAAAAACCGGAGCGGATCGGGGCCGCCGCGCAAAAACCGGAGCGGATCCGGCCCGCGGAACGGGCCGCGGCGGAAAAACCGGACCGTATCGGGGCCGCCGCGCAAAAACCGGACCGGATCGGAGCCACCGCGCAAAAACCGGAGCGGATCCGGCCCGCGGAACGGGCCGCGGCACAAAAACCGGAGCGGATCGGGGCCGCCGCGCAAAAACCGGAGCGGATCCGGCCCGCGGAACGGGCCGCCGCGCAAAAACCAGAGTGGATCGGGGCCGCCGCGCAGAAACCGGACCGGATCCGGCCCGCAGAACGGGCCGCGGCGCAAAAACCGGAGCGGATCGTGGCCGCCGCGCAAAAACCGGACCGGATCCAGCCCGTGGAACGGGCCGCCGCGGAAAAACCGGAGCGGATCGGGGCCGCCGCGCAAAAAGCGGAGCGGATCCGGCCCGTGGAACGGGCCGCCGCGCAAAAACCGGAGCGGATCGGGGCCGCCGCGCAAAAACCGGAGCGGATCCGGCCCGCGGAACGGGCCGCCGCGCAAAAATCGGACCGGATGCGGCCCACGGAACGGGCCGCCGGGCAAAAACCGGACCGGATCGGAGCCACCGCGCAAAAAGCGGAGCGGATCCGGCCCGCGGAAGGGGCCGCCGTGCAAAAACCGGAGTGGATCGGGGCCGCCGCGCAAAAACCGGAGCGGATCCGGCCCGCGGAACGGGCCGCCGCGCAAAAACCGGAGCGGATCGTGGCCGCCGCGCAAAAACCGGAGCGGATCCAGCCCGCGGAACGGGCCGCCGCGCAAAAACCGGACAGGCTCGGGGCCGCCGCGCAAAAAGCGGACCGGATCCGGCCCGCGGAACGGGCCGCCGCGCAAAAACCGGAGCGGATCGGGGCAACTGCGCAAAAACCGGAGCGGATCCGGCCCACGGAACGGGCCGCCGCGCAAAAACCGGAGCGGATCGGGGCCACCGTGCAAAAACCGGAGCAGATCCGGCCCGCGGAATGGGCTGCCGCACAAAAACCGGAGCGGATCGGGGCCGCCGCGCAAAAACCGGACGGATCCGGCCAGCGGAACGGGCCACCGCGCAAAAACCGGACCGGATCGGGGCCGCCGCGCAAAAACCGGAGCGGATGCAGCCCGCGGAACGGGCCGCCGCGCAAATATCGGACCGGATCGGAGCCACCGCGCAAAAACCGGATCGGATCCGGCCCGCGGAACGGGCCGCCGCGCAAAAACCGGACCGGATCGGAGCCACCGCGCAAAAACCGGAGCGGATCCGGCCCGCGGAACGGGCCGCCGCGCAAAAACCGGACAGGATCGGGGCCGCCGCGCAAAAACCGGAGCGGATGCGGCCCGCGGAACGGGCCGCCGCGCAAAAACCGGACCGTATCGGGGCCGCCGCGCAAAAACCGGAGGGGATCCGGCCCGCGGAATGGGCCGCCGCGCAAAAACCGGAGCGGATCGGGGCCGCCGCGCAAGAACCGGAGCGGATCCGGCCCGCGGAACGGGCCGCCGCGCAAAAACCGGAGCGGATCGGGGCCGCCGCGCAAAAACCGGAGCGGATCCGGCCCGCGGAACGGGCCGCCGCGCAAAAACCGGAGCGGATCGGGCCCGCCGCGCAAAAACCGGAGCGGATCCGGCCCGCGGAACGGGCCGCCGCGCAAAAACCGGAGCGGATCGGGGCCGCCGCGCAAAAACCGGAGCGGATCCGGCCCGCGGAACGGGCCGCGGCGCAAAAACCGGACAGTATCGGGGCCGCCGCGCAAAAACCGGAGCGGATCCGGCCCGCGGAACGGGCCGCCGCGCAAAAACCGGAGCGGATCGGGGCCGCCGCGCAAAAACCGGAGCGGATCCGGCCCGCGGAACGGGCCGCGGCGCAAAAACCGGACCGTATCGGGGCCGCCGCGCAAAAACCGGACTGGATGCGGACCGCGGAACGGGCCACCGCGCAAAAACCGGACCGGATCGGAGCCACCGCGCAAAAACCGGAGCGGATCCGGCCCGCGGAACGGGCCGCGGCACAAAAACAGGAGCGGATCGGGGCCGCCGCGCAAAAACCGGAGCGGATCCGGCCCGCGGAACGGGCCGCCGCGCAAAAACCAGAGTGGATCGGGGCCGCCGCGCAAAAACCGGACCGGATCCGGCCCGCAGAACGGGCCGCCGCGCAAAAACCGGAGCGGATCGTGGCCGCCGCGCAAAAACCGGACCGGATCCAGCCCGTGGAACGGGCCGCCGCGGAAAAACCGGAGCGGATCGGGGCCGCCGCGCAAAAAGCGGAGCGGATCCGGCCCGTGGAACGGGCCGCCGCGCAAAAACCGGAGCGGATCGGGGCCGCCGCGCAAAAACCGGAGCGGATCCGGCCCGCGGAACGGGCCGCCGCGCAAAAATCGGACCGGATGCGGCCCACGGAACGGGCCGCCGGGCAAAAACCGGACCGGATCGGAGCCACCGCGCAAAAACCGGAGCGGATCCGGCCCGCGGAAGGGGCCGCCGTGCAAAAACCGGAGTGGATCGGGGCCGCCGCGCAAAAACCGGAGCGGATCCGGCCCGCGGAACGGGCCGCCGCGCAAAAACCGGAGCGGATCGGGGCCGCCGTGCAAAAACCGGAGCGGATCCAGCCCGCGGAACGGGCCGCCGCGCAAAAACCGGACAGGCTCGGGGCCGCCGCGCAAAAAGCGGAGCGGATCCGGCCCGCGGAACGGGCCGCCGCGCAAAAACCGGACAGGATCGGGGCCGCCGCGCAAAAACCGGAGCGGATGCGGCCCGCGGAACGGGCCGCCGTGCAAAAACCGGAGCGGATCGGGGCCGCCGCGCAAAAACCGGAGCGGATGCGGCCCGCGGAACGGGCCGCCGCGCAAAAACCGGAGCGGATCGGGGCCGCCGCGCAAGAACCGGAGCGGATGCGGCCCGCGGAACGGGCCGCCGTGCAAAAACCGGACAGGATCGGGGCCGCCGCGCAAAAACCAGAGCGGATCCGGCCCGCGGAACGGGCCGCGGCGCAAAAACCGGACCGTATCGGGGCCGCCGCGCAAAAACCGGACTGGATGCGGACCGCGGAACGGGCCACCGCGCAAAAACCGGACCGGATCGGAGCCACCGCGCAAAAACCGGAGCGGATCCGGCCCGCGGAACGGGCCGCGGCACAAAAACAGGAGCGGATCGGGGCCGCCGCGCAAAAACCGGAGCGGATCCGGCCCGCGGAACGGGCCGCCGCGCAAAAACCAGAGTGGATCGGGGCCGCCGCGCAAAAACCGGACCGGATCCGGCCCGCAGAACGGGCCGCCGCGCAAAAACCGGAGCGGATCGTGGCCGCCGCGCAAAAACCGGACCGGATCCAGCCCGTGGAACGGGCCGCCGTGCAAAAACCGGAGCGGATCGGGGCCGCCGCGCAAAAACCGGAGCGGATCCGGCCCGCGGAACGGGCCGCCGCGCAAAAACCGGACCGGCTGGGGCCCGCCGCGCAAAAACCGGAGCGGATCCGGCCCGCGGAACGGGCCGCCGCGCAAAAACCGGAGCGGATCGGGGCCGCCGCGCAAAAAGCGGAGCGGATCCGGCCCGCGGAACGGGCCGCGGCGCAAAAACCGGACCGTATCGGGGCCGCCGCGCAAAAACCGGACTGGATGCGGACCGCGGAACGGGCCACCGCGCAAAAACCGGACCGGATCGGAGCCACCGCGCAAAAACCGGAGCGGATCCGGCCCGCGGAACGGGCCGCGGCACAAAAACAGGAGCGGATCGGGGCCGCCGCGCAAAAACCGGAGCGGAACCGGCCCGCGGAACGGGCCGCCGCGCAAAAACCAGAGTGGATCGGGGCCGCCGCGCAAAAACCGGACCGGATCCGGCCCGCAGAACGGGCCGCCGCGCAAAAACCGGAGCGGATCGTGGCCGCCGCGCAAAAACCGGACCGGATCCAGCCCGTGGAACGGGCCGCCGTGCAAAAACCGGAGCGGATCGGGGCCGCCGCGCAAAAACCGGAGCGGATCCGGCCCGCGGAACGGGCCGCCGCGCAAAAACCGGACAGGACCGGGGCCGCCGTGCAAAAACCGGACCGGCTCCGGCCCGCGGAACGGGCTGCCGCACAAAAACCGGAGCGGATCGGGGCCGCCGCGCAAAAACCGGACCGGATCCGGCCCGCGGAACGGGCCGCCGCGCAAAAACCGGAGCGGATCGGGGCCGCCGCGCAAAAACCGGAGCGGATCCAGCCCGCGGAACGGGCCGCCGCGCAAAAACCGGACCGGATCGGGGCCGCCGCGCAAAAACCGGAGCGGATCCGGCCCGCGGAACGGGCCGCCGCGCAAAAACCGGAGCGGCTCGGGGCAACCGCGCAAAAACCGGACCGGATCCGGCCCGCGGAACGGGCCGCCGCGCAAAAACCGGAGCGGATCGGGGCCACCGTGCAAAAACCGGACCGGCTCAAGCCCGCGGAACGGGCTGCCGCCCAAAAACCGGACCGGATCGGGGCCGCCGCGCAAAAACCGGACCGGATCCGGCCCGCGGAACGGGCTGCCGCGCAAAAACCGTACGGGATCGGGGCCGCCGCGCAAAAACCGGAGCGGATGCGGCCCGCGGAACGGGCCGCCGCGCAAATATCGGACCGGATCGGAGCCACCGCGCAAAAACCGGAGCGGATCCGGCCCGCGGAACGAGCCGCCGCGCAAAAACCGGACTGGATCGGGGCCGCTGCGCAAAAACTGGACCGGATCCGGCCCGCGGAACGGGCCGCCGCGCAAAAACCGGACAGGATCGGGGCCGCCGCGCAAAAACCGGAGCGGATGCGGCCCGTGGAACGGGCCGCCGCGCAAAAACCGGACAGGATCGGGGCCGCCGCGCAAAAACCGGATCGGATCCGGCCCGCGGAACGGGCCGCCGCGCAAAAACCGGACCGGATCGGGCCCGCCGCGCAAAAACCGGAGCGGATCCGGCCCGCGGAACGGGCCGCCGCGCAAAAACCGGAGCGGATCGGAGCCGCCGCGCAAAAACCGGACCGGATCCGGCCCGCGGAACGGGCCGCGGCGCAAAAACCGGACCGTATCGGGGCCGCCGCGCAAAAACCGGACTGGATGCGGCCCGCGGAACGGGCCACCGCGCAAAAACCGGACCGGATCGGAGCCACCGCGCAAAAACCGGAGCGGATCCGGCCCGCGGAACGGGCCGCGGCACAAAAACAGGAGCGGAACGGGGCCGCCGCGCAAAAACCGGAGCGGATCCGGCCCGCGGAACGGGCCGCCGCGCAAAAACCGGACCGGCTCGGGGCCGCCGCGCAAAAACCGGAGCGGATCCGGCCCGCGGAACAGGCCGCGGCGCAAAAACCGGACCGGATCGGGGCCGCCGCGCAAAAACCGGAGCGGATCCGGCCCGCAGAACGGGCCGCCGCGCAAAAACCGGAGTGGATCGGGGCCGCCGCGCAAAAACCGGACCGGATCCAGCCCGCGGAACGGGCCGCGGCGGAAAAACCGGAGCGGATCGGGGCCACCGCGCAAAAACCGGAGCGGATCCGGCCCGCGGAACGGGCCGCCGCGCAAAAACCGGAGCGGATCGGGGCCGCCGCGCAAAAACCGGAGCGGATCCGGCCCGCGGAACGGGCCGCCGCGCAAAAACCGGAGCGGATCGGGGCCGCCGCGCAAAAACCGGACCGGATCCGGCCCGCGGAACGGGCTGCCGCACAAAAACCGGAGCGGATTGGGGCCGCCGCGCAAAAACCGGAGCGGATCCGGCCCGCGGAACGGGCCGCCGCGCAAAAACCGGACCGGATCGGGGCCACCGCGCAAAAACCGGAGCGGATCCGGCCCGCGGAAGGGTCCGCCGCGCAAAAACCGGAGTGGATCGGGGCCGCCGCACAAAAACCGGAGCGGATCCGGCCCGCGGAATGGGCCGCCGCGCAAAAACCGGACTGGATGCGGCCCACGGAACGGGCCGCCGGGCAAAAACCGGACTGGATCGGAGCCACCGCGCAAAAACCGGAGCGGATCCGGCCCGCGGAAGGGGCCGCCGCGCAAAAACCGGAGCGGATCGGGGCCGCCGCGCAAAAACCGGACCGGATCCGGCCCGCGGAACGGGCCGCCCCGCAAAAACCGGAGCGGATCGGGGCCGCCGCGCAAAAACCGGAGCGGATCCGGCCCGCAGAACGGGCCGCCGCGCAAAAACCGGAGCGGATCGGGGCCGCCGCGCAAAAACCGGAGCGGATCCAGCCCGCGGAACGGGCCACCGCGGAAAAACCGGAGCGGATCGGGACCGCCGCGCAAAAAGCGGAGCGGATCCGGCCCGCAGAACGGGCCGCCGCGCAAAAACCGGACCGGCTCGGGGCAACTGCGCAAAAACCGGAGCGGATCCGGCCCGCGGAACGGGCCGCCGCGCAAAAACCGGAGCGGATCGGGGCCGCCGTGCAAAAACCGGACCGGCTCCGGCCCGCGGAACGGGCTGCCGCACAAAAACTGTACGGGATCGGGGCCGCCGCGCAAAAACCGGACCGGATCCGGCCCGCGGAACGGGCCGCCGCGCAAAAACCGGAGCGGATCGTGGCCGCCGCGCAAAAAGCGGAGCGGATCCGGCCCACGGAACGGGCCACCGCGCAAAAACCGGATCGGATCGGGGCTGCCGCGCAAAAACCAGAGCGGATCCGGCCCGCGGAACGGGCCGCCGCGCAAAAATCGGACCGGATCGGGGCCGCCGCGCAAAAACCGGAGCGGATCCGGCCCGCGGAATGGGCCGCCGCGCAAAAACCGGAGTGGATGGGGCCCGCCGCGCAAAAACCGGAGCGGATCCGGCCCGCGGAACGGGCCGCCGCGCAAAAACCGGAGCGGATCGGGGCCGCCGCGCAAAAACCGGAGCGGATCCGGCCCGCGGAACGAGCCGCCGCGCAAAAACCGGACCGGATCCGGCCCGCGGAAAGGGCCGCGGCACAAAAACCGGACCGGCTCGGGGCCACCGCGCAAAAACCGGAGCGCATCCGGCCCGCGGAACGGGCTGCCGCACAAAAACCGGACCGGATCGGGGCCGCCGCGCAAAAACCGGACCGGATCCGGCCCGCGGAACGGGCCGCGGCACAAAAACCGGAGCGGAACGGGGCCGCCGCGCAAAAACCGGAGCGGATCCGGCCCGCGGAACGGGCCGCCGCGCAAAAACAGGACAGGATCGGGGCCGCCGCGCAAAAACCGGAGCGGATCCGGCCCGCGGAACGGGCCGCGGCACAAAAACCGGACTGGATCGGGGCCGCCGCGCAAAAACCGGAGCGGATCCGGCCCGCGGAACGGGCCGCCGCGCAAAAACCGGAGCGGATCGGGGCCGCCGCGCAAAAACCGGACCGGATACGGCCCGCGGAACGGGACGCCGCGCAAAAACCGGACAGGATCGGGGCCGCCGCGCAAAAACCGGAGCGGATCCGGCCCGCGGAACGGGCCGCCGCGCAAAAACCGGAGCGGATCGGGCCCGCCGTGCAAAAACCGGAGCGGATCCGGCCCGCGGAACGGGCCGCCGCGCAAAAACCGGAGCGGATCGGGGCCGCCGCGCAAAAACCGGAGCGGATCCGGCCCGCAGAACGGGCCGCCGCGCAAAAACCGGACCGTATCGGGGCCGCCGCGCAAAAACCGGAGTGGATGCGGTCCACGGAACGGGCCACCGCGCAAAAACCGGACCGGATCGGAGCCACCGCGCAAAAACCGGAGCGGATCCGGCCCGCGGAACGGGCCGCGGCACAAAAACCGGAGCGGATCGTGTCCGCCGCGCAAAAACCGGAGCGGATCCGGCCCGCGGAACGGGCCGCCGCGCAAAAACCGGACCGGATCCGGCCCGCGGAAAGGGCCGCGGCACAAAAACCGGACCGGCTTGGGGCCGCCGCGCAAAAACCGGACCGGATCCGGCCCGCGGAACGGGCCGCCGCGCAAAAACCGGACCGGCTCGGGGCCGCCGCGCAAAAACCGGAGCGGATCCGGCCCGCGGAACGGGCCGCCGCGCAAAAACCGGACCGGATCGGAGCCACCGCGCAAAAACCGGAGCGGATGCGGCCCGCGGAACGGGCCGCCGCGCAAAAACCGGACCGGCTCGGGGCCGCCGCGCAAAAAGCGGAGCGGATCCGGCCCGCGGAACGGGCCGCCGCGCAAAATCCGGACCGGATCCGGTCCGCGGAACGGGCCGCGGCACAAAAACCGGACCGGATCGGGGCCGCCGCGCAAAAACCGGACCGGATTCGACCCCGGAACGGTCCGCCGCGCTAAAAACCGGACCGGCTCGGGGCCGCCGCGCAAAAACCGGAGCAGATGCGGCCCGCGGAACGGGCCGCCGCGCAAAAACCGGACCGGCTCGGGGCCGCCGCGCATAACCGGAGCGGATCTGGCCCGCGGAACGGGCCGCCGCGCAAAAACCGGACCGGGTCGGGCCTGCCGCGCAAAAACCGGAGCGGATCTGGCCCGCGGAACGGGCCACCGCGCAAAAACCGGAGCGGATCCGGCCCGCGGAATGGGCCGCCGCGCAAAAACCGGACCGGATCGGAGCCACCGCGCAAAAACCGGACCGGATGCGGCCCGCGGAACGGGCCGCCGCGCAAAAACCGGACCGTATCGGGGCCGCCGCGCAAAAACCGGAGCGGATCCGGCCCGCGGAACGGGCCGCCGCGCAAAAACCGGACCGGCTCGGGGCCACCGCGCAAAAACCGGACCGGATTGGGTCCGCCGCGCAAAAACCGGAGCGGATGCGGCCCGCGGAACGGGCCGCCGCGCAAAAACAGGACCGTATCGGGGCAACTGCGCAAAAACCGGAGCGGATCCGGCCCGCGGAACGGGCCGCCGCACAAAAACCGGAGCGGATCGGGGCCTCCGCGCAAAAACCGGACCGGATCCGGCCCGCGGAATGGGCCGCCGCGCAAAAACCGGACCGGCTCGGGGCCACCGCGCAAAAACCGGAGCGGATCCGGCCCGCGGAACGGGCCGCCGCGCAAAAACCGGACAGGATCGGGGCCGCCGCGCAAAAACCGGAGAGGATCCGGCCCGCGGAATGGGCCGCGGCGCAAAAACCGGACCTTATCGGGGCCGCCGTGCAAAAACCGGACCGGCTCCGGCCCGCGGAACGGGCCGCCGCGCAAAAACCGGACCGGATGCGGCCCACGGAACGGGCCGCGGCGCAAAAACCGGATCGGATCAGGGCCGCCGCGCAAAAACCGGAGCGGATCCGGCCCGCGGAACGGGCCGCCGCGCAAAAACCGGAGCGGATCGGGGCCGCCGCGCAAAAACCGGACTGGATCCGGCCTGCGGAACGGGCCGCCGCGCAAAAACCGGACAGGATCGGGGCCGCCGCGCAAAAACCGGAGCGGATCCAGCCCGCGGAACGGGCCGCCGCGGAAAAACCAGACCGGATCGGGGCCGCCGCGCAAAAACCGGACCGGATCCGGCCCGCAAAACGGGCCGCCGCGCAAAAACCGGAGCGGATCGTGTCCGCCGCGCAAAAACCGGACCGGATCCAGCCCGCGGAACGGGCCGCCGCACAAAAACCGGACCGGGTCGGCGCCGCCGCGCAAAAACCGGAGCGGATCCGGCCCGCGGAACGGGCCGCCGCGCAAAAACCGGAGCGGATCGGGGCCACCGCGCAAAAACCGGAGCGGATCCGGCCCGCGGAACGGGCCGCCGCGCAAAAACCGGACCGGCTCGGGGCCGCCGCGCAAAAACCGGAGCGGATCCGGCCCGCGGAACGGGCCGCCGCGCAAAAACCGGACAGGATCGGGGCCGCCGCGCAAAAACCGGAGCGGATGCGGCCCGCGGAACGGGCCGCCGCGGAAAAACCAGACAGGATCGGGGCCGCCGCGCAAAAACCGGACCGGCTCCGGCCGCGGAACGGGCCGCCGCGCAAAAACCGGAGCGGATCGTGTCCGCCGCGCAAAAACCGGACCGGATCCAGCCCGCGGAACGGGCCGCCGCGCAAAAACCGGACCGGCTCGGCGCCGCCGCGCAAAAACCGGAGCGGATCCGGCCCGCGGAACGGGCCGCCGCGCAAAAACCGGAGCGGATCGGGGCCGCCGCGCAAAAACCGGAGCGGATCCGGCCCGCGGAACGGGCCGCCGCGCAAAAACCGGAGCGAATCGGGGCCGCCGCGCAAAAACCGGAGCGGATCCGGCCCGCGGAACGGGCCGCCGCGCAAAAACCGGACAGGCTCGGGGCCGCCGCGCAAAAACCGGACCGGCTCCGGCCCGCGGAACGGGCTGCCGCACAAAAACCGGACCGGCTCGGGGCCGCCGCGCAAAAAGCGGAGCGGATCCGGCCCGCGGAACGGGCCGCCGCGCAAAATCCGGACCGGATCCGGTCCGCGGAACGGGCCGCGGCACAAAAACCGGACCGGATCGGGGCCGCCGCGCAAAAACCGGACCGGATTCGACCCCGGAACGGTCCGCCGCGCTAAAAACCGGACCGGCTCGGGGCCGCCGCGCAAAAACCGGAGCAGATGCGGCCCGCGGAACGGGCCGCCGCGCAAAAACCGGACCGGCTCGGGGCCGCCGCGCAAAAACCGGAGCGGATCTGGCCCGCGGAACGGGCCGCCGCGCAAAAACCGGACCGGGTCGGGCCTGCCGCGCAAAAACCGGAGCGGATCTGGCCCGCGGAACGGGCCACCGCGCAAAAACCGGAGCGGATCCGGCCCGCGGAATGGGCCGCCGCGCAAAAACCGGACCGGATCGGAGCCACCGCGCAAAAACCGGACCGGATGCGGCCCGCGGAACGGGCCGCCGCGCAAAAACCGGACCGTATCGGGGCCGCCGCGCAAAAACCGGAGCGGATCCGGCCCGCGGAACGGGCCGCCGCGCAAAAACCGGACCGGCTCGGGGCCACCGCGCAAAAACCGGACCGGATTGGGTCCGCCGCGCAAAAACCGGAGCGGATGCGGCCCGCGGAACGGGCCGCCGCGCAAAAACAGGACCGTATCGGGGCAACTGCGCAAAAACCGGAGCGGATCCGGCCCGCGGAACGGGCCGCCGCACAAAAACCGGAGCGGATCGGGGCCTCCGCGCAAAAACCGGACCGGATCCGGCCCGCGGAATGGGCCGCCGCGCAAAAACCGGAGCGGATCGGGGCCACCGCGCAAAAACCGGAGCGGATCCGGCCCGCGGAACGGGCCGCCGCGCAAAAACCGGACAGGATCGGGGCCGCCGCGCAAAAACCGGAGAGGATCCGGCCCGCGGAATGGGCCGCGGCGCAAAAACCGGACCTTATCGGGGCCGCCGTGCAAAAACCGGACCGGCTCCGGCCCGCGGAACGGGCCGCCGCGCAAAAACCGGACCGGATGCGGCCCACGGAACGGGCCGCGGCGCAAAAACCGGATCGGATTAGGGCCGCCGCGCAAAAACCGGAGCGGATCCGGCCCGCGGAACGGGCCGCCGCGCAAAAACCGGAGCGGATCGGGGCCGCCGCGCAAAAACCGGACTGGATCCGGCCCGCGGAACGGGCCGCCGCGCAAAAACCGGACAGGATCGGGGCCGCCGCGCAAAAACCGGAGCGGATCCAGCCCGCGGAACGGGCCGCCGCGGAAAAACCAGACCGGATCGGGGCCGCCGCGCAAAAACCGGACCGGATCCGGCCCGCAAAACGGGCCGCCGCGCAAAAACCGGAGCGGATCGTGTCCGCCGCGCAAAAACCGGACCGGATCCAGCCCGCGGAACGGGCCGCCGCACAAAAACCGGACCGGGTCGGCGCCGCCGCGCAAAAACCGGAGCGGATCCGGCCCGCGGAACGGGCCGCCGCGCAAAAACCGGAGCGGATCGGGGCCACCGCGCAAAAACCGGAGCGGATCCGGCCCGCGGAACGGGCCGCCGCGCAAAAACCGGACCGGCTGGGGGCCGCCGCGCAAAAAGCGGAGCGGATCCGGCCCGCGGAACGGGCCGCCGCGCAAAAACCGGACAGGATCGGGGCCGCCGCGCAAAAACCGGAGCGGATCCAGCCCGCGGAACGGGCCGCCGCGGAAAAACCAGACCGGATCGGGGCCGCCGCGCAAAAACCGGACCGGCTCCGGCCGCGGAACGGGCCGCCGCGCAAAAACCGGAGCGGATCGTGTCCGCCGCGCAAAAACCGGACCGGATCCAGCCCGCGGAACGGGCCGCCGCGCAAAAACCGGACCGGCTCGGCGCCGCCGCGCAAAAACCGGAGCGGATCCGGCCCGCGGAACGGGCCGCCGCGCAAAAACCGGAGCGGATCGGGGCCGCCGCGCAAAAACCGGAGCGGATCCGGCCCGCGGAACGGGCCGCCGCGCAAAAACCGGAGCGAATCGGGGCCGCCGCGCAAAAACCGGAGCGGATCCGGCCCGCGGAACCGGCCGCCGCGCAAAAACCGGACAGGCTCGGGGCCGCCGCGCAAAAACCGGACCGGCTCCGGCCCGCGGAACGGGCTGCCGCACAAAAACCGGACCGGCTCGGGGCCGCCGCGCAAAAACCGGAGAGGATCGGGGCCTCCGCGTAAAAACCGGAGCGGATCCGGCACGCAGAACGGGCCGCCGCGCAAAAACCGGAGCGGATCGGGGCCGCCGCGCAAAAACCGGACCGGATCCAGCCCGCGGAACGGGCCACCGCGCAAAAACCGGAGCGGATGATGCCCGCAGAACGGGCCGCCGCGCAAAAACCGGAACGAATCGGGGCCGCCGCGCAAAAACCGGAGCGGATCTGGCCCGCGGAACGGGCTGCCGCGCACAAAAACCGGACAGGCTCGGGGCCGCCGCGCAAAAACCGGAGCGGATCCGGCCCGCGGAACAGGCCGCCTCGCAAAAATCGGACCGGATCGGGGCCGCCGCGCAAAAACCGGACCGGATACGGCCCGCGGAACGGGCCGCCGCGGAAAAACCAGACCGTATCAGGGCCGCCGCGCAAAAAGCGGAGCGGATCCGGCCCGCGGAACGGGCCGCCGCGCAAAAACCGGACCGGCTCGGGGCAACTGCGCAAAAACCGGAGCGGATGCGGCCCGCGGAACGGGCCGCCGCGCAAAAACCGGAGCGGATCGGGGCCGCCGCGCAAAAACCGGACCGGATCCGGCCTGCGGAACGGGCCACCGCGCAAAAACCGGACCGGATCGGGGCCGCCGCGCAAAAACCGGAGCGGATCCGGCCCGCGGAACGGGCCGCCGCGCAAATATCGGACCGGATCGGGGCCACCGCGCAAAAACCGGAGCGGATCCGGCCCGCGGAACGGGCCGCCGCGCAAAAACCGGACCGGATCGGGGCCGCCGTGCAAAAAGCGGAGCGGATCCGGCCCGCGGAACGGGCCGCCGCGCAAAAACCGGACCGGATCGGGGCCGCCGCGCAAAAACCGGAGCGGATCCGGCCCGCGGAACGGGCCGCCGCGCAAAAACCGGAGCGGATCGGGGCCGCCGCGCAAAAACCGGAGCGGATCCGGCCCGCGGAACGGGCCGCCGCGCAAAAACCGGACCGGATCGGGGCCGCCGTGCAAAAACCGGAGCGGATCCGGCCCGCGGAACGGGCCGCCGCGCAAAAACCGGACAGGATCGGGGCCGCCGCGCAAAAACCGGATCGGATCCGGCCCGCGGAACGGGCCGCCGCGCAAAAACCGGACCGGCTCGGGGCCGCCGCGCAAAAACCGGAGCGGATGCGGCCCGCGGAACGGGCCGCCGCGCAAAAACCGGACCGGCTCGGGGCCGCCGCGCAAAAACCGGATCGGATGCGGCCCGCGGAACGGGCCGCCGCGCAAAAACCCGACCGGCTCGGGGCAACTGCGCAAAAACCGGACGGGATCCGGCCCGCGGAACGGGCCGCCGCGCAAAAACCGGAGCGGATCGGGGCCGCCGTGCAAAAACCGGACCGGCTCCGGGCCGCGGAACGGGCTGCCGCACAAAAACCGTACGGGATCGGGGCCGCCGCGCAAAAACCGGACCGGATCCGGCCCGCGGAACGGGCCACCGCGGAAAAACCGGACCGTATCGGGGCCGCCGCGCAAAAACCGGAGCGGATGCGGCCCGCGGAACGGGCCGCCGCACAAAAACCGGACCGGATCGGGGCCGCCGCGCAAAAACCGGACCGGATGCGGCCCGCGGAACTTCCCCCGAGCAAATATCGGACCGGAGCGGAGCCACCGCGCAAAAACCGGATCGGATCCGGCCCGCGGAACGGGCCGCCGCGCAAAAACCGGACCGGCTCGGTGCCGCCGCGCAAAAACCGGACCGAATCCGGCCCGCGTAACGGGCCGCCGCGCAAAAACCGGACCGGATCCGGCCCGCGGAAAGGGCCTCCGGGCAAAAACCGGACCAGATAGGAGCCGCCGCGCAAAAACCGGACCGGATCCGGCCCGCGGAAGGGGCCGCCGCGCAAAAACCGGACAGGATCGGGGCCGCCGCGCAAAAACTGGAGCGGATCCGGCCCGCGGAACGGGCCGCCGCGCAAAAACCGGACCGGCTCGGGGCCGCCGCGCAAAAACCGGAGCGGATCCGGCCCGCGGAACGGGCCGCCGCGCAAAAACCGGACCGGCTCGGGGCCGCCGCGCAAAAACCGGAGCGGATCCGGCCCACGGAACGGGCCGCAGCGCAAAAACCGGAGCGGATCGGGGCCGCCGCGCAAAAAGCGGAACGGATCCGGCCCGCGGAACGGGCCGCCGCGCAAAAACCGGACCGTATCGGGGCCGCCGTGCAAAAACCGGACCGGCTCCGGCCCGCGGAACGGGCTGCCGCAAAAAAACCGGAGCGGATCGGGGCCGCCGCGCAAAAAGCGGAGCGGCTCCGGCCCGCGGAACGGGCCGCCGCGCAAAAACCGGACAGGATCGGGGCCGCCGCGCAAAAACCGGAGCGGATCCGGCCCGCGGAACGGGCCGCCGCGCAAAAACCGGACTGGATGCGGCCCACGGAACGGGCCGCCGCGCAAAAACCGGACCGGATCGGAGCCACCGCGCAAAAACCGGAGCGGATCCGGCCCGCGGAACGGGCCGCCGCGCAAAAACCGGAGAGGATCGGGGCCGCCGCGCAAAAACCGGAGCGGATCCGGCCCGCGGAACGGGCCGCCGCCCAAAAACCGGAGTGGATCGTGTCCGCCGCGCAAAAACCGGAGCGGATCCAGCCCGCGGAACGGGCCGCCGCGCAAAAACCGGACCGTCTCGGGGCCGCCGCGCAAAAACCGGACCGGATCCGGCCCGCGGAACGGGCCGCCGCGCAAAAACCGGACAGGGTCAGGGCCGCCGCGCAAAAACCGGAGCGGATGCGGCCCGCGGAACGGGGCGCCGCGCAAAAACCGGACCGGCTCGGGGCCGCCGCGCAAAAACCGGAGCGGATCCGGCCCGCGGAACGGGCCGCCGCGGAAAAACCGGACCGGCTCGGGGCCGCCGCGCAAAAACCGGAGCGGATGCGGCCCGCGGAACGGGCCGCCGCGCAAAAACCGGAGCGGCTCGGGGCCGCCGCGCAAAAACCGGACCGGCTCCGGCCCGCGGAACGGGCTGCCGCACAAAAACCGGAGCGGATGGGGACGCCGCGCAAAAACCGGAGCGGATCCGGCCCGCGGAACGGGCCGCCGCGCAAAAGCGGACAGGATCGGGGCCGCCGCGCAAAAACCGGAGCGGATCCGGCCCGCGGAACGGGCCGCGGCGCAAAAACCGGACTGGATGCGGCCCACGGAACGGGCCGCCGGGCAAAAACCGGACCGGATCGGAGCCACCGCGCAAAAACCGGACCGGATCCGGCCCGCGGAACGGGCTGCCGCGCAAAAACCGGAGAGGATCGGGGCCGCCGCGCAAAAACCGGAGCGGATCGGGGCTGCCGCGCAAAAACCGGAGCGGATCCGGCCCGCGGAACGGGCCGCCGCGCAAAAACCGGAGCGGCTCCGGCCCGCGGAACGGGCCGCCGCGCAAAAACCGGACCGGCTCGGAGCCACCGCGCAAAAACCGGACCGGATGCGGCCCGCGGAACAGGCCGCCGCGCAAAAACCGGACCGGCTCGGGGCCGCCGCGCAAAAACCGGAGCGGATCCGGCCCGCGGAACGGGCCGCCGCGCAAAAACCGGACCGGCTCGGGGCCGCCGCGCAAAAACCGGATCGGATCCGGCCCGCGGAACGGGCCGCCGCGCAAAAAACCGGATCGGATCGGGGCCACCGCGCAAAAACCGGAGCGGATCCGGCCCACGGAACGGGCCGCCGCGCAAAAACCGGAGCGGATCGGGGCCGCCGCGCAAAAAGCGGAACGGATCCGGCCCGCGGAACGGGCCGCCGCGCAAAAACCGGACCGTATCGGGGCCGCCGTGCAAAAACCGGACCGGCTCCGGCCCGCGGAACGGGCTGCCGCAAAAAAAACCGGAGCGGATCGGGGCCGCCGCGCAAAAACCGGAGCGGATCCGGCCCGCGGAACGGGCCGCCGCGCAAAAACCGTACGGGATCGGGGCCGCCCCGCAAAAACTGGACCGGATCCAGCCTGCGGAACGGGCCACCGCGCAAAAACCGGACCGGATCGGGGCCGCCGCGCAAAAACCGGAGCGGATCCGGCCCGCGGAACGGGCCGCCGCGCAAATATCGGACCGGATCGGGGCCACCGCGCAAAAACCGGAGCGGATCCGGCCCGCGGAACGGGCCGCCGCGCAAAAACCGGACCGGATCGGGGCCGCCGTGCAAAAAGCGGAGCGGATCCGGCTCGCGGAACGGGCCGCCGCGCAAAAAACCGGACCGGATCGGGGCCGCCGCGCAAAAACCGGAGCGGATCCGGCCCGCGGAACGGGCCGCCGCGCAAAAACCGGAGCGGATCGGGGCCGCCGCGCAAAAACCGGAGCGGATCCGGCCCGCGGAACGGGCCGCCGCGCAAAAACCGGACCGGATCGGGGCCGCCGTGCAAAAACCGGAGCGGATCCGGCCCGCGGAACGGGCCGCCGCGCAAAAACCGGACAGGATCGGGGCCGCCGCGCAAAAACCGGATCGGATCCGGCCCGCGGAACGGGCCGCCGCGCAAAAACCGGACCGGCTCGGGGCCGCCGCGCAAAAACCGGAGCGGATGCGGCCCGCGGAACGGGCCGCCGCGCAAAAACCGGACCGGCTCGGGGCCGCCGCGCAAAAACCGGATCGGATGCGGCCCGCGGAACGGGCCGCCGCGCAAAAACCCGACCGGCTCGGGGCAACTGCGCAAAAACCGGACCGGATCCGGCCCGCGGAACGGGCCGCCGCGCAAAAACCGGAGCGGATCGGGGCCGCCGTGCAAAAACCGGACCGGCTCCGGGCCGCGGAACGGGCTGCCGCACAAAAACCGTACGGGATCGGGGCCGCCGCGCAAAAACCGGACCGGATCCGGCCCGCGGAACGGGCCACCGCGGAAAAACCGGACCGTATCGGGGCCGCCGCGCAAAAACCGGAGCGGATGCGGCCCGCGGAACGGGCCGCCGCACAAAAACCGGACCGGATCGGGGCCGCCGCGCAAAAACCGGACCGGATGCGGCCCGCGGAACTTCCCCCGAGCAAATATCGGACCGGAGCGGAGCCACCGCGCAAAAACCGGATCGGATCCGGCCCGCGGAACGGGCCGCCGCGCAAAAACCGGACCGGCTCGGTGCCGCCGCGCAAAAACCGGACCGAATCCGGCCCGCGGAACGGGCCGCCGCGCAAAAACCGGACCGGATCCGGCCCGCGGAAAGGGCCTCCGGGCAAAAACCGGACCAGATAGGAGCCGCCGCGCAAAAACCGGACCGGATCCGGCCCGCGGAAGGGGCCGCCGCGCAAAAACCGGACAGGATCGGGGCCGCCGCGCAAAAACTGGAGCGGATCCGGCCCGCGGAACGGGCCGCCGCAAAAAAACCGGAGCGGATCGGGGCCACCGCGCAAAAACCGGAGCGGATCCGGCCCGCGGAACGGGCCGCCGCGCAAAAACCGGACCGGCTCGGGGCCGCCGCGCAAAAACCGGAGCGGATCCGGCCCACCGAACGGGCCGCAGCGCAAAAACCGGAGCGGATCGGGGCCGCCGCGCAAAAAGCGGAACGGATCCGGCCCGCGGAACGGGCCGCCGCGCAAAAACCGGACCGTATCGGGGCCGCCGTGCAAAAACCGGACCGGCTCCGGCCCGCGGAACGGGCTGCCGCAAAAAAACCGGAGCGGATCGGGGCCGCCGCGCAAAAACCGGAGCGGATCCGGCCCGCGGAACGGGCCGCCGCGCAAAAACCGTACGGGATCGGGGCCGCCCCGCAAAAACTGGACCGGATCCGGCCTGCGGAACGGGCCACCGCGCAAAAACCGGACCGGATCGGGGCCGCCGCGCAAAAACCGGAGCGGATCCGGCCCGCGGAACGGGCCGCCGCGCAAATATCGGACCGGATCGGGGCCACCGCGCAAAAACCGGAGCGGATCCGGCCCGCGGAACGGGCCGCCGCGCAAAAACCGGACCGGATCGGGGCCGCCGTGCAAAAAGCGGAGCGGATCCGGCCCGCGGAACGGGCCGCCGCGCAAAAACCGGACCGGATCGGGGCCGCCGCGCAAAAACCGGAGCGGATCCGGCCCGCGGAACGGGCCGCCGCGCAAAAACCGGAGCGGATCGGGGCCGCCGCGCAAAAACCGGAGCGGATCCGGCCCGCGGAACGGGCCGCCGCGCAAAAACCGGACCGGATCGGGGCCGCCGTGCAAAAACCGGAGCGGATCCGGCCCGCGGAACGGGCCGCCGCGCAAAAACCGGACAGGATCGGGGCCGCCGCGCAAAAACCGGATCGGATCCGGCCCGCGGAACGGGCCGCCGCGCAAAAACCGGACCGGCTCGGGGCCGCCGCGCAAAAACCGGAGCGGATGCGGCCCGCGGAACGGGCCGCCGCGCAAAAACCGGACCGGCTCGGGGCCGCCGCGCAAAAACCGGATCGGATGCGGCCCGCGGAACGGGCCGCCGCGCAAAAACCCGACCGGCTCGGGGCAACTGCGCAAAAACCGGACCGGATCCGGCCCGCGGAACGGGCCGCCGCGCAAAAACCGGAGCGGATCGGGGCCGCCGTGCAAAAACCGGACCGGCTCCGGGCCGCGGAACGGGCTGCCGCACAAAAACCGTACGGGATCGGGGCCGCCGCGCAAAAACCGGACCGGATCCGGCCCGCGGAACGGGCCACCGCGGAAAAACCGGACCGTATCGGGGCCGCCGCGCAAAAACCGGAGCGGATGCGGCCCGCGGAACGGGCCGCCGCACAAAAACCGGACCGGATCGGGGCCGCCGCGCAAAAACCGGACCGGATGCGGCCCGCGGAACTTCCCCCGAGCAAATATCGGACCGGAGCGGAGCCACCGCGCAAAAACCGGATCGGATCCGGCCCGCGGAACGGGCCGCCGCGCAAAAACCGGACCGGCTCGGTGCCGCCGCGCAAAAACCGGACCGAATCCGGCCCGCGGAACGGGCCGCCGCGCAAAAACCGGACCGGATCCGGCCCGCGGAAAGGGCCTCCGGGCAAAAACCGGACCAGATAGGAGCCGCCGCGCAAAAACCGGACCGGATCCGGCCCGCGGAAGGGGCCGCCGCGCAAAAACCGGACAGGATCGGGGCCGCCGCGCAAAAACTGGAGCGGATCCGGCCCGCGGAACGGGCCGCCGCAAAAAAACCGGAGCGGATCGGGGCCACCGCGCAAAAACCGGAGCGGATCCGGCCCGCGGAACGGGCCGCCGCGCAAAAACCGGACCGGCTCGGGGCCGCCGCGCAAAAACCGGAGCGGATCCGGCCCACGGAACGGGCCGCAGCGCAAAAACCGGAGCGGATCGGGGCCGCCGCGCAAAAAGCGGAACGGATCCGGCCCGCGGAACGGGCCGCCGCGCAAAAACCGGACCGTATCGGGGCCGCCGTGCAAAAACCGGAGCGGATCCGGCCCGCGGAACGGGCTGCCGCAAAAAAAACCGGAGCGGATCGGGGCCGCCGCGCAAAAAGCGGAGCGGCTCCGGCCCGCGGAACGGGCCGCCGCGCAAAAACCGGACAGGATTGGGGCCGCCGCGCAAAAACCGGAGCGGATCCGGCCCGCGGAACGGGCCGCCGCGCAAAAACCGGACTGGATGCGGCCCACGGAACGGGCCGCCGGGCAAAAACCGGACCGGATCGGAGCCACCGCGCAAAAACCGGAGCGGATCCGGCCCGCGGAACGGGCCGCCGCGCAAAAACCGGAGAGGATCGGGGCCGCCGCGCAAAAACCGGAGCGGATCCGGCCCGCGGAACGGGCCGCCGCCCAAAAACCGGAGTGGATCGTGTCCGCCGCGCAAAAACCGGAGCGGATCCAGCCCGCGGAACGGGCCGCCGCGCAAAAACCGGAGCGGATCGGGGCCGCCGCGCAAAAACCGGAGCGGATCCGGCCCGCGGAACGGGCCGCCGCGCAAAAACCGGACAGGGTCGGGGCCGCCGCGCAAAAACCGGAGCGGATGCGGCCCGCGGAACGGGCCGCCGCGCAAAAACCGGACCGGCTCGGGGCCGCCGCGCAAAAACCGGAGCGGATCCGGCCCGCGGAACGGGCCGCCGCGGAAAAACCGGACCGGCTCGGGGCCGCCGCGCAAAAACCGGAGCGGATGCGGCCCGCGGAACGGGCCGCCGCGCAAAAACCGGAGCGGCTCGGGGCCGCCGCGCAAAAACCGGACCGGCTCCGGCCCGCGGAACGGGCTGCCGCACAAAAACCGGAGCGGATGGGGACGCCGCGCAAAAACCGGAGCGGATCCGGCCCGCGGAACGGGCCGCCGCGCAAAAACCGGAGCGGATCCGGCCCGCGGAACGGGCCGCGGCGCAAAAACCGGACTGGATGCGGCCCACGGAACGGGCCGCCGGGCAAAAACCGGACCGGATCGGAGCCACCGCGCAAAAACCGGACCGGATCCGGCCCGCGGAACGGGCTGCCGCGCAAAAACCGGAGAGGATCGGGGCCGCCGCGCAAAAACCGGAGCGGATCGGGGCTGCCGCGCAAAAACCGGAGCGGATCCGGCCCGCGGAACGGGCCGCCGCGCAAAAACCGGAGCGGATCCGGCCCGCGGAACGGGCCGCCGCGCAAAAACCGGACCGGCTCGGAGCCACCGCGCAAAAACCGGACCGGATGCGGCCCGCGGAACAGGCCGCCGCGCAAAAACCGGACCGGCTCGGGGCCGCCGCGCAAAAACCGGAGCGGATCCGGCCCGCGGAACGGGCCGCCGCGCAAAAACCGGACAGGATCGGGGCCGCCGCGCAAAAACCGGACCGGATCCGGCCCGCGGAACGGGCCGCCGCGCAAAAACCGGATCGGATCGGGGCCACCGCGCAAAAACCGGAGCGGATCCGGCCCGCGGAACGGGCCGCCGCGCAAAAACCGGAGCGGATCGGGGCCGCCGCGCAAAAAGCGGAACGGATCCGGCCCGCGGAACGGGCCGCCGCGCAAAAACCGGACCGTATCGGGGCCGCCGTGCAAAAACCGGACCGGCTCCGGCCCGCGGAACGGGCTGCCGCAAAAAAACCGGAGCGGATCGGGGCCGCCGCGCAAAAACCGGAGCGGATCCGGCCCGCGGAACGGGCCGCCGCGCAAAAACCGTACGGGATCGGGGCCGCCGCGCAAAAACCGGACCGGATCCAGCCCGCGGAACGGGCCACCGCGCAAAAACCGGAGCGGATGATGCCCGCAGAACGGGCCGCCGCGCAAAAACCGGACCGGCTCGGGGCCGCCGCGCAAAAACCGGAGCGGATCTGGCCCGCGGAACGGGCTGCCGCGCACAAAAACCGGACAGGCTCGGGGCCGCCGCGCAAAAACCGGAGCGGATCCGGCCCGCGGAACAGGCCGCCTCGCAAAAACCGGACCGGATCGGGGCCGCCGCGCAAAAACCGGACCGGATACGGCCCGCGGAACGGGCCGCCGCGGAAAAACCAGACCGTATCAGGGCCGCCGCGCAAAAAGCGGAGCGGATCCGGCCCGCGGAACGGGCCGCCGCGCAAAAACCGGACCGGCTCGGGGCAACTGCGCAAAAACCGGAGCGGATCCGGCCCGCGGAACGGGCCGCCGCGCAAAAACCGGAGCGGATCGGGGCCGCCGCGCAAAAACCGGACCGGCTCCGGCCCGCGGAACGGGCTGCCGCACAAAAACCGTACGGGATCGGGGCCGCCCCGCAAAAACTGGACCGGATCCGGCCTGCGGAACGGGCCACCGCGCAAAAACCGGACCG
Organism: Phalacrocorax carbo; assembly: GCF_963921805.1. Classification (NCBI taxonomy): domain Eukaryota; kingdom Metazoa; phylum Chordata; class Aves; order Suliformes; family Phalacrocoracidae; genus Phalacrocorax; species Phalacrocorax carbo. The sequence goes on along the minus strand of NW_026990446.1, from coordinate 388,931 downwards.
GATCGGGGCCGCCGCGCAAAAACCGGAGCGGATCCGGCCCGCGGAACGGGCCGCCGCGCAAAAACCGGACCGGATCGGGGCCGCCGCGCAAAAACCGGAGCGGATCCGGCCCGCGGAACGGGCCGCCGCGCAAAAACCGGACCGGATCGGGGCCGCCGTGCAAAAACCGGAGCGGATCCGGCCCGCGGAACGGGCCGCCGCGCAAAAACCGGAGCGGATCGGGGCCGCCGCACAAAAACCGGATCGGATCCGGCCCGCGGAACGGGCCGCCGCGCAAAAACCGGACCGGCTCGGGGCCGCCGCGCAAAAACCGGAGCGGATCCGGCCCGCGGAACGGGCCGCCGCGCAAAAACCGGAGCGGATCGGGGCCGCCGCGCAAAAACCGGATCGGATGCGGCCCGCGGAACGGGCCGCCGCGCAAAAATCGGACCGGATCGGGGCCGCCGCGCAAAAACCGGACCGGATGCGGCCCGCGGAACGGGCCGCCGCGCAAAAACCGGACCGTCTCGGGGCCGCCGCGCAAAAACCGGAGCGGATCCGGCCCGCGGAACGGGCCGCCGCGCAAAAACCCGACCGGCTCGGGGCAACTGCGCAAAAACCGGACCGGATCCGGCCCGTGGAACGGGCCGCCGCGCAAAAACCGGAGCGGATCGGGGCCGCCGTGCAAAAACCGGAGCGGATCCGGCCCGCGGAACGGGCCGCCGCGCAAAAACCGTACGGGATCGGGGCCGCCGCGCAAAAACCGGACCGGATCCGGCCCGCGGAACGGGCCACCGCGCAAAAACCGGACCGTATCGGGGCCGCCGCGCAAAAACCGGAGCGGATGCGGCCCGCGGAACGGGCCGCCGCGCAAAAATCGGACCGGATCGGGGCCGCCGCGCAAAAACCGGACCGGATGCGGCCCGCGGAACTTCCGCCGAGCAAATATCGGACCGGAGCGGAGCCACCGCGCAAAAACCGGATCGGATCCGGCCCGCGGAACGGGCCGCCGCGCAAAAACCGGACCGGCTCGGTGCCGCCGCGCAAAAACCGGAGCGGATCCGGCCCGCGGAACGGGCCGCCGCGCAAAAACCGGACCGGATCCGGCCCGCGGAAAGGGCCTCCGGGCAAAAACCGGACCAGATAGGAGCCGCCGCGCAAAAACCGGACCGGATCCGGCCCGCGGAAGGGGCCGCCGCGCAAAAACCGGACAGGATCGGGGCCGCCGCGCAAAAACTGGAGCGGATCCGGCCCGCGGAACGGGCCGCCGCGCAAAAACCGGACAGGCTCGGGGCCGCCGCGCAAAAACCGGAGCGGATCCGGCCCGCGGAACGGGCCGCCGCGCAAAAACCGGACCGTCTCGGGGCCGCCGCGCAAAAACCGGAGCGGATCCGGCCCACGGAACGGGCCGCCGCGCAAAAACCGGAGCGGATCGGGGCCGCCGCGCAAAAAGCGGAACGGATCCGGCCCGCGGAACGGGCCGCCGCGCAAAAACCGGACCGTATCGGGGCCGCCGTGCAAAAACCGGACCGGCTCCGGCCCGCGGAACGGGCTGCCGCAAAAAAACCGGAGCGGATCGGGGCCGCCGCGCAAAAAGCGGAGCGGATCCGGCCCGCGGAACGGGCCGCCGCGCAAAAACCGGACAGGATCGGGGCCGCCGCGCAAAAACCGGAGCGGATCCGGCCCGCGGAACGGGCCGCCGCGCAAAAACCGGAGCGGATCGGGGCCGCCGCGCAAAAAGCGGAACGGATCCGGCCCGCGGAACGGGCCGCCGCGCAAAAACCGGACCGTATTGGGGCTGCCGTGCAAAAACCGGACCGGCTCCGGCCCGCGAACGGGCTGCCGCACAAAAACCGGAGCGGATCGGGGCCGCCGCGCAAAAACCGGATCGGATCCGGCCCGCGGAACGGGCCGCCGCGCAAAAACCGTACGGGATCGGGGCCGCCGCGCAAAAACCGGACCGGATCCAGCCCGCGGAACGGGCCACCGCGCAAAAACCGGAGCGGATGATGCCCGCAGAACGGGCCGCCGCGCAAAAACCGGAGCGGATCTGGCCCGCGGAACGGGCTGCCGCGCACAAAAACCGGACAGGCTCGGGGCCGCCGCGCAAAAACCGGAGCGGATCCGGCCCGCGGAACGGGCCGCCGCGCAAAAACCGGACAGGCTCGGGGCCGCCGCGCAAAAACCGGACCGGATACGGCCCGCGGAACGGGCCGCCGCGGAAAAACCAGACCGTATCAGGGCCGCCGCGCAAAAAGCGGAGCGGATCCGGCCGGCGGAACGGGCCGCCGCGCAAAAACCGGACCGGATCGGGGCAACTGTGCAAAAACCGGAGCGGATCCGGCCCGCGGAACGGGACGCCGCGCAAAAACCGGAGCGGATCGGGGCCGCCGCGCAAAAACCGGACCGGCTCCGGCCCGCGGAACGGGCTGCCGCACAAAAACCGTACGGGATCGGGGCCGCCCCGCAAAAACTGGACCGGATCCGGCCTGCGGAACGGGCCACCGCGCAAAAACCGGACCGGATCGGGGCCGCCGCGCAAAAACCGGAGCGGATCCGGCCCGCGGAACGGGCCGCCGCGCAAATATCGGACCGGATCGGGGCCACCGCGCAAAAACCGGAGCGGATCCGGCCCGCGGAACGGGCCGCCGCGCAAAAACCGGACCGGATCGGGGCCGCCGTGCAAAAAGCGGAGCGGATCCGGCCCGCGGAACGGGCCGCCGCGCAAAAACCGGAGCGGATCGGGGCCGCCGCGCAAAAACCGGAGCGGATCCGGCCCGCGGAACGGGCCGCCGCGCAAAAACCGGACCGGATCGGGGCCGCCGCGCAAAAACCGGAGCGGATCCGGCCCGCGGAACGGGCCGCCGCGCAAAAACCGGAGCGGATCGGGGCCGCCGTGCAAAAACCGGAGCGGACCCGGCCCGCGGAACGGGCCGCCGCGCAAAAACCGGAGCGGATCGGGGCCGCCGCACAAAAACCGGATCGGATCCGGCCCGCGGAACGGGCCGCCGCGCAAAAACCGGACCGGCTCGGGGCCGCCGCGCAAAAACCGGAGCGGATGCGGCCCGCGGAACGGGCCGCCGCGCAAAAACCGGAGCGGATCGGGGCCGCCGCGCAAAAACCGGATCGGATGCGGCCCGCGGAACGGGCCGCCGCGCAAAAATCGGACCGGATCGGGGCCGCCGCGCAAAAACCGGACCGGATGCGGCCCGCGGAACGGGCCGCCGCGCAAAAACCGGACCGTCTCGGGGCCGCCGCGCAAAAACCGGAGCGGATCCGGCCCGCGGAACGGGCCGCCGCGCAAAAACCCGACCGGCTCGGGGCAACTGCGCAAAAACCGGAGCGTATCCGGCCCGCGGAACGGGCCGCCGCGCAAAAACCGGAGCGGATCGGGGCCGCCGTGCAAAAACCGGAGCGGATCCGGCCCGCGGAACGGGCTGCCGCACAAAAACCGTACGGGATCGGGGCCGCCGCGCAAAAACCGGACCGGATCCGGCCCGCGGAACGGGCCACCGCGGAAAAACCGGACCGTATCGGGGCCGCCGCGCAAAAACCGGAGCGGATGCGGCCCGCGGAACGGGCCGCCGCGCAAAAATCGGACCGGATCGGGGCCGCCGCGCAAAAACCGGACCGGATGCGGCCCGCGGAACTTCCCCCGAGCAAATATCGGACCGGAGCGGAGCCACCGCGCAAAAAACGGATCGGATCCGGCCCGCGGAACGGGCCGCCGCGCAAAAACCGGACCGGCTCGGTGCCGCCGCGCAAAAACCGGAGCGGATCCGGCCCGCGGAACGGGCCGCGGCGCAAAAACCGGACCGGATCCGGCCCGCGGAAAGGGCCTCCGGGCAAAAACCGGACCAGATAGGAGCCGCCGCGCAAAAACCGGACCGGATCCGGCCCGCGGAAGGGGCCGCCGCGCAAAAACCGGACAGGATCGGGGCCGCCGCGCAAAAACTGGAGCGGATCCGGCCCGCGGAACGGGCCGCCGCGCAAAAACCGGACCGGCTCGGGGCCGCCGCGCAAAAACCGGAGCGGATCCGGCCCGCGGAACGGGCCGCCGCGCAAAAACCGGACCGGCTCGGGGCCGCCGCGCAAAAACCGGAGCGGATCCGGCCCACGGAACGGGCCGCCGCGCAAAAACCGGAGCGGATCGGGGCCGCCGCGCAAAAAGCGGAACGGATCCGGCCCGCGGAACGGGCCGCCGCGCAAAAACCGGACCGTATCGGGGCCGCCGTGCAAAAACCGGACCGGCTCCGGCCCGCGGAACGGGCTGCCGCGCAAAAACCGGAGCGGATCGGGGCCGCCGCGCAAAAAGCGGAGCGGATCCGGCCCGCGGAACGGGCCGCCGCGCAAAAACCGGAGCGGATCGGGGCCGCCGCGCAAAAACCGGAGCGGATCCGGCCCGCGGAACGGGCCGCCGCGCAAAAACCGGACTGGATGCGGCCCACGGAACGGGCCGCCGGGCAAAAACCGGACCGGATCGGAGCCACCGCGCAAAAACGGGAGCGGATCCGGCCCGCGGAACGGGCCGCCGCGCAAAAACCGGAGAGGATCGGGGCCGCCGCGCAAAAACCGGAGGGGATCCGGCCCGCGGAACGGGCCGCCGCGCAAAAACCGGATCGGATCGGGGCCGCCGCGCAAAAACCGGAGCGGATCCGGCCCGCGGAACGGGCCGCCGCGCAAAAACCGGACAGGATCGGGGCCGCCGCGCAAAAACCGGACCGGATCCAGCCCGCGGAACGGGCCGCCGCGGAAAAACCAGACCGGATCGGAGCCACCGCGCAAAAACCGGACCGGATCCGGCCCGCAGAACGGGCCGCCGCGCAAAAACCGGACCGGATCCAGCCCGCGGAACGGGCCGCCGCGCAAAAACCGGAGCGGATCGGGGCCGCCGCGCAAAAACCGGACCGGATCCGGCCCGCGGAACGGGCCGCCGCGCAAAAACCGGACAGGGTCGGGGCCGCCGCGCAAAAACCGGAGCGGATGCGGCCCGCGGAACGGGCCGCCGCGCAAAAACCGGACCGGCTCGGGGCCGCCGCGCAAAAACCGGAGCGGATCCGGCCCGCGGAACGGGCCGCCGCGGAAAAACCGGACAGGCTCGGGGCCGCCGCGCAAAAACCGGACCGGCTCCGGCCCGCGGAACGGGCTGCCGCACAAAAACCGGAGCGGATGGGGACGCCGCGCAAAAACCGGAGCGGATCCGGCCCGCGGAACGGGCCGCCGCGCAAAAGCGGACAGGATCGGGGCCGCCGCGCAAAAACCGGAGCGGATCCAGCCCGCGGAACGGGCCGCGGCGCAAAAACCGGACTGGATGCGGCCCACGGAACGGGCCGCCGGGCAAAAACCGGACCGGATCGGAGCCACCGCGCAAAAACCGGACCGGATCCGGCCAGCGGAACGGGCTGCCGCGCAAAAACCGGAGAGGATCGGGGCCGCCGCGCAAAAACCGGAGCGGATCGGGGCTGCCGCGCAAAAACCGGAGCGGATCCGGCCCGCGGAACGGGCCACCGCGCAAAAACCGGAGCGGATGCGGCCCGCGGAACGGGCCGCCGCGCAAAAACCGGACCGGCTCGGGGCCACCGCGCAAAAACCGGACCGGATGCGGCCCGCGGAACAGGCCGCCGCGCAAAAACCGGACCGGCTCGGGGCCGCCGCGCAAAAACCGGAGCGGATCCGGCCCGCGGAACGGGCCGCCGCGCAAAAACCGGACCGGCTCGGGGCCGCCGCGCAAAAACCGGACCGGATCCGGCCCGCGGAACGGGCCGCCGCGCAAAAACCGGATCGGATCGGGGCCACCGCGCAAAAACCGGAGCGGATCCGGCCCACGGAACGGGCCGCCGCGCAAAAACCGGAGCGGATCGGGGCCGCCGCGCAAAAAGCGGAACGGATCCGGCCCGCGGAACGGGCCGCCGCGCAAAAACCGGACCGTATTGGGGCCGCCGTGCAAAAACCGGACCGGCTCCGGCCCGCGGAACGGGCTGCCGCGCAAAAACCGGAGCGGATCGGGGCCGCCGCGCAAAAACCGGAGCGGATCCGGCCCGCGGAACGGGCCGCCGCGCAAAAACCGGACAGGCTCGGGGCCGCCGTGCAAAAACCGGAGCGGATCCGGCCCGCGGAACGGGCCGCGGCGCAAAAACCGGACTGGATGCGGCCCACGGAACGGGCCGCCGGGCAAAAACCGGATCGGATCGGAGCCACCGCGCAAAAACCGGAGCGGATCCGGCCCGCGGAACGGGCCGCCGCGCAAAAACCGGAGAGGATCGGGGCCGCCGCGCAAAAACCGGAGCGGATCCGGCCCACGGAACGGGCCGCCGCGCAAAAACCGGACCGGCTCGGGGCCGCCGCGCAAAAAGCGGAACGGATCCGGCCCGCGGAACGGGCCGCCGCGCAAAAACCGGACCGTATCGGGGCCGCCGTGCAAAAACCGGACCGGCTCCGGCCCGCGGAACGGGCTGCCGCGCAAAAACCGGAGCGGATCGGGGACGCCGCGCAAAAACCGGAGCGGATCCGGCCCGCGGAACGGGCCGCCGCGCAAAAACCGGACAGGATCGGGGCCGCCGCGCAAAAACCGGAGCGGATCCGGCCCGCGGAACGGGCCGCGGCGCAAAAACCGGACTGGATGCGGCCCACGGAACGGGCCGCCGGGCAAAAACCGGACCGGATCGGAGCCACCGCGCAAAAACCGGACCGGATCCGGCCAGCGGAACGGGCTGCCGCGCAAAAACCGGAGAGGATCGGGGCCGCCGCGCAAAAACCGGACCGGGTCGGGGCCACCGCGCAAAAACAGGAGCGGATCCGGCCCGCGGAACGGGCCGCCGCGCAAAAACCGGACCGGATCGGGGCCACCGCGCAAAAACCGGACCGGATGCGGCCCGCGGAACAGGCCGCGGCGCAAAAACCGGACCAGCTCGGGGCCGCCGCGCAAAAACCGGAGCGGATCCGGCCCGCGGAACGGGCCGCCGTGCAAAAACCGGACCGGCTCGGGGCCGCCGCGCAAAAACCGGACCGGATCCGGCCCGCGGAACGGGCCGCCGCGCAAAAACCGGAGCGGATCGGGGCCACCGCGCAAAAACCGGAGCGGATCGGGGCCGCCGCGCAAAAACCGGACCGGATCCGGCCCGCGGAACGGGCCGCCGCGCAAAAACCAGACCGGATCGGGGCCGCCGCGCAAAAACCGGACCGGATCCGGCCCGCAGAACGGGCCGCCGCCCAAAAACCGGAGCGGATCGTGTCCGCCGCGCAAAAACCGGACCGGATCCAGCCCGCGGAACGGGCCGCCGCGCAAAAACCGGAGCGGATCGGGGCCGCCGCGCAAAAACCGGAGCGGATGCGGCCCGCGGAACGGGCCGCCGCGCAAAAACCAGACCGGCTCGGGGCCGCCGCGCAAAAACCGGAGCGGATGCGGCCCGCGGAACGGGCCGCCGCGCAAAAACCGGACCGGCTCGGGGCCGCCGCGCAAAAACCGGAGCGGATCCGGCCCGCGGAACGGGCCGCCGCGCAAAAACCGGACCGGCTCGGGGCCGCCGCGCAAAAACCGGAGCGGATCCGGCCCGCGGAACGGGCCGCCGCGCAAAAACCGGACAGGCTCGGGGCCGCCGCGCAAAAACCGGACCGGCTCCGGCCCGCGGAACGGGCTGCCGCACAAAAACCGGAGCGGATCGGGGACGCCGCGCAAAAACCGGAGCGGATCCGGCCCGCGGAACGGGCCGCCGCGCAAAAACCGGACAGGATCGGGGCCGCCGCGCAAAAACCGGAGCGGATCCGGCCCGCGGAACGGGCCGCGGCGCAAAAACCGGACTGGATGCGGCCCACGGAACGGGCCGCCGGGCAAAAACCGGACCGGATCGGAGCCACCGCGCAAAAACCGGACCGGATCCGGCCAGCGGAACGGGCTGCCGCGCAAAAACCGGAGAGGATCGGGGCCGCCGCGCAAAAACCGGACCGGGTCGGGGCTGCCGCGCAAAAACCGGAGCGGATCCGGCCCGCGGAACGGGCCACCGCGCAAAAACCGGAGCGGATCCGGCCCGCGGAACGGGCCGCCGCGCAAAAACCGGACCGGCTTGGGGCCACCGCGCAAAAACCGGACCGGATGCGGCCCGCGGAACAGGCCGCCGCGCAAAAACCGGACCGGCTCGGGGCCGCCGCGCAAAAACCGGAGCGGATCCGGCCCACGGAACGGGCCGCCGCGCAAAAACCGGACCGGCTCGGGGCCACCGCGCAAAAACCGGACCGGATTGGGTCCGCCGCGCAAAAACCGGACCGGATCCGGCCAGCGGAACGGGCCGCCGCGCAAAAACCGGACCGTATCGGGGCCGCCGCGCAAAAAGCGGAGCGGATCCGGCCCGCGGAACGGGCCGCCGCACAAAAACCGGACCGGATCGGGGCCGCCGCGCAAAAACCGGAGCGGATCCGGCCCGCGGAACGGGCCGCCGCGCAAAAATCGGACCGGATCGGGGCCGCCGCGCAAAAACCGGACCGGATCCGGCCCGCGGAATGGGCCGCCGCGCAAAAACTGGAGCGGATCGGGGCCACCGCGCAAAAACCGGACCGGATCCGGCCCGCGGAACGGGCCGCCGCGCAAAAACCGGAGCGGATCCGGCCCGCGGAACGGGCCGCCGCGCAAAAACCGGACCGGCTTGGGGCCACCGCGCAAAAACCGGACCGGATGCGGCCCGCGGAACAGGCCGCCGCGCAAAAACCGGACCGGCTCGGGGCCGCCGCGCAAAAACCGGAGCGGATCCGGCCCACGGAACGGGCCGCCGCGCAAAAACCGGACCGGCTCGGGGCCACCGCGCAAAAACCGGACCGGATTGGGTCCGCCGCGCAAAAACCGGACCGGATCCGGCCCGCGGAACGGGCCGCGGCGCAAAAACCGGACTGGATGCGGCCCACGGAACGGGCCGCCGGGCAAAAACCGGACCGGATCGGAGCCACCGCGCAAAAACCGGAGCGGATCCGGCCCGCGGAACGGGCCGCCGCGCAAAAACCGGAGCGGATCGGGGCCGCCGCGCAAAAACCGGACCGGATCCGGCCCGCGGAACGGGCCGCCGCGCAAAAACCAGACCGGATCGGGGCCGCCGCGCAAAAACCGGACCGGATCCGACCCGCAGAACGGGCCGCCGCCCAAAAACCGGAGCGGATCGTGTCCGCCGCGCAAAAACCGGACCGGATCCAGCCTGCGGAACGGGCCGCCGCGCAAAAACCGGAGCGGATCGGGGCCGCCGCGCAAAAACCGGAGCGGATCCGGCCCGCGGAACGGGCCGCCGCGCAAAAACCGGAGCGGATCGGGGCCGCCGCGCAAAAACCGGACCGGATCCGGCCCGCGGAACGGGCCGCCGCGCAAAAACCAGACCGGATCGGGGCCGCCGCGCAAAAACCGGACCGGATCCGGCCCGCAGAACGGGCCGCCGCCCAAAAACCGGAGCGGATCGTGTCCGCCGCGCAAAAACCGGACCGGATCCAGCCCGCGGAACGGGCCGCCGCGCAAAAACCGGAGCGGATCGGGGCCGCCGCGCAAAAACCGGAGCGGATCCGGCCCGCGGAACGGGCTGCCGCGCAAAAACCAGACCGGCTCGGGGCCGCCGCGCAAAAACCGGAGCGGATGCGGCCCGCGGAACGGGCCGCCGCGCAAAAACCGGACCGGCTCGGGGCCGCCGCGCAAAAACCGGAGCGGATCCGGCCCGCGGAACGGGCCGCCGCGCAAAAACCGGACCGGCTCGGGGCCGCCGCGCAAAAACCGGAGCGGATCCGGCCCGCGGAACGGGCCGCCGCGCAAAAACCGGACAGGCTCGGGGCCGCCGCGCAAAAACCGGACCGGCTCCGGCCCGCGGAACGGGCTGCCGCACAAAAACCGGAGCGGATCGGGGACGCCGCGCAAAAACCGGAGCGGATCCGGACCGCGGAACGGGCCGCCGCGCAAAAACCGGACAGGATCGGGGCCGCCGCGCAAAAACCGGAGCGGATCCGGCCCGCGGAACGGGCCGCGGCGCAAAAACCGGACTGGATGCGGCCCACGGAACGGGCCGCCGGGCAAAAACCGGACCGGATCGGAGCCACCGCGCAAAAACCGGACCGGATCCGGCCAGCGGAACGGGCTGCCGCGCAAAAACCGGAGAGGATCGGGGCCGCCGCGCAAAAACCGGACCGGGTCGGGGCTGCCGCGCAAAAACCGGAGCGGATCCGGCCCGCGGAACGGGCCACCGCGCAAAAACCGGAGCGGATCCGGCCCGCGGAACGGGCCGCCGCGCAAAAACCGGACCGGCTTGGGGCCACCGCGCAAAAACCGGAGCGGATCCGGCCCGCGGAACAGGCCGCCGCGCAAAAACCGGACCGGCTCGGGGCCGCCGCGCAAAAACCGGAGCGGATCCGGCCCACGGAACGGGCCGCCGCGCAAAAACCGGACCGGCTCGGGGCCACCGCGCAAAAACCGGACCGGATTGGGTCCGCCGCGCAAAAACCGGACCGGATCCGGCCAGCGGAACGGGCCGCCGCGCAAAAACCGGACCGTATCGGGGCCGCCGCGCAAAAAGCGGAGCGGATCCGGCCCGCGGAACGGGCCGCCGCACAAAAACCGGACCGGATCGGGGCCGCCGCGCAAAAACCGGAGCGGATCCGGCCCGCGGAACGGGCCGCCGCGCAAAAATCGGACCGGATCGGGGCCGCCGCGCAAAAACCGGACCGGATCCGGCCCGCGGAATGGGCCGCCGCGCAAAAACTGGAGCGGATCGGGGCCACCGCGCAAAAACCGGACCGGATCCGGCCCGCGGAACGGGCCGCCGCGCAAAAACCGGAGCGGATCCGGCCCGCGGAACGGGCCGCCGCGCAAAAACCGGACCGGCTTGGGGCCACCGCGCAAAAACCGGACCGGATGCGGCCCGCGGAACAGGCCGCCGCGCAAAAACCGGACCGGCTCGGGGCCGCCGCGCAAAAACCGGAGCGGATCCGGCCCACGGAACGGGCCGCCGCGCAAAAACCGGACCGGCTCGGGGCCACCGCGCAAAAACCGGACCGGATTGGGTCCGCCGCGCAAAAACCGGACCGGATCCGGCCCGCGGAACGGGCCGCGGCGCAAAAACCGGACTGGATGCGGCCCACGGAACGGGCCGCCGGGCAAAAACCGGACCGGATCGGAGCCACCGCGCAAAAACCGGAGCGGATCCGGCCCGCGGAACGGGCCGCCGCGCAAAAACCGGAGCGGATCGGGGCCGCCGCGCAAAAACCGGACCGGATCCGGCCCGCGGAACGGGCCGCCGCGCAAAAACCAGACCGGATCGGGGCCGCCGCGCAAAAACCGGACCGGATCCGACCCGCAGAACGGGCCGCCGCCCAAAAACCGGAGCGGATCGTGTCCGCCGCGCAAAAACCGGACCGGATCCAGCCCGCGGAACGGGCCGCCGCGCAAAAACCGGAGCGGATCGGGGCCGCCGCGCAAAAACCGGAGCGGATCCGGCCCGCGGAACGGGCCGCCGCGCAAAAACCAGACCGGCTCGGGGCCGCCGCGCAAAAACCGGAGCGGATGCGGCCCGCGGAACGGGCCGCCGCGCAAAAACCGGACCGGCTCGGGGCCGCCGCGCAAAAACCGGAGCGGATCCGGCCCGCGGAACGGGCCGCCGCGCAAAAACCGGACCGGCTCGGGGCCGCCGCGCAAAAACCGGAGCGGATCCGGCCCGCGGAACGGGCCGCCGCGCAAAAACCGGACAGGCTCGGGGCCGCCGCGCAAAAACCGGACCGGCTCCGGCCCGCGGAACGGGCTGCCGCACAAAAACCGGAGCGGATCGGGGACGCCGCGCAAAAACCGGATCGGATCCGGCCCGCGGAACGGGCCGCCGCGCAAAAACCGGACAGGATCGGGGCCGCCGCGCAAAAACCGGAGCGGATCCGGCCCGCGGAACGGGCCGCGGCGCAAAAACCGGACTGGATGCGGCCCACGGAACGGGCCGCCGCGCAAAAACCGGACCGGCTCGGAGCCACCGCGCAAAAACCGGACCGGATCCGGCCAGCGGAACGGGCTGCCGCGCAAAAACCGGAGAGGATCGGGGCCGCCGCGCAAAAACCGGACCGGGTCGGGGCTGCCGCGCAAAAACCGGAGCGGATCCGGCCCGCGGAACGGGCCACCGCGCAAAAACCGGAGCGGATCCGGCCCGCGGAACGGGCCGCCGCGCAAAAACCGGACCGGCTTGGGGCCACCGCGCAAAAACCGGACCGGATGCGGCCCGCGGAACAGGCCGCCGCGCAAAAACCGGACCGGCTCGGGGCCGCCGCGCAAAAACCGGAGCGGATCCGGCCCACGGAACGGGCCGCCGCGCAAAAACCGGACCGGCTCGGGGCCACCGCGCAAAAACCGGACCGGATTGGGTCCGCCGCGCAAAAACCGGATCGGATCCGGCCCGCGGAACGGGCCGCCGCGCAAAAACCGGACCGTATCGGGGCCGCCGCGCAAATAGCGGAGCGGATCCGGCCCGCGGAACGGGCCGCCGCACAAAAACCGGACCGGCTCGGGGCCGCCGCGCAAAAACCGGAGCGGATCCGGCCCGCGGAACGGGCCGCCGCGCAAAAATCGGACCGGATCGGGGCCGCCGCGCAAAAACCGGACCGGATCCGGCCCGCGGAATGGGCCGCCGCGCAAAAACTGGAGCGGATCGGGGCCGCCGCGCAAAAACCGGACCGGATCCGGCCCGCGGAACGGGCCGCCGCGCAAAAACCGGACCGGCTCGGGGCCGCCGCGCAAAAACCGGAGCGGATCCGGCCCGCGGAACGGGCCGCCGCGCAAAAACCGGACAGGCTCGGGGCCGCCGCGCAAAAACCGGACCGGCTCCGGCCCGCGGAACGGGCTGCCGCACAAAAACCGGAGCGGATCGGGGACGCCGCGCAAAAACCGGAGCGGATCCGGCCCGCGGAACGGGCCGCGGCGCAAAAACCGGACAGGATCGGGGCCGCCGCGCAAAAACCGGAGCGGATCCGGCCCGCGGAACGGGCCGCGGCGCAAAAACCGGACTGGGTGCGGCCCACGGAACGGGCCGCCGGGCAAAAACCGGACCGGATCGGAGCCACCGCGCAAAAACCGGACCGGATCCGGCCAGCGGAACGGGCTGCCGCGCAAAAACCGGAGAGGATCGGGGCCGCCGCGCAAAAACCGGACCGGGTCGGGGCTGCCGCGCAAAAACCGGAGCGGATCCGGCCCGCGGAACGGGCCACCGCGCAAAAACCGGAGCGGATCCGGCCCGCGGAACGGGCCGCCGCGCAAAAACCGGACCGGCTTGGGGCCACCGCGCAAAAACCGGACCGGATGCGGCCCGCGGAACAGGCCGCCGCGCAAAAACCGGACCGGCTCGGGGCCGCCGCGCAAAAACCGGAGCGGATCCGGCCCACGGAACGGGCCGCCGCGCAAAAACCGGAGCGGATCGGGGCCACCGCGCAAAAACCGGACCGGATTGGGTCCGCCGCGCAAAAACCGGAGCGGATGCGGCCCGCGGAACGGGCCGCCGCGCAAAAACCGGACCGTATCGGGGCCGCCGCGCAAAAACCGGAGCGGATCCGGCCCGCGGAACGGGCCGCCGCACAAAAACCGGACCGGATCGGGGCCGCCGCGCAAAAAACGGAGCGGATCCGGCCCGCGGAACGGGCCGCCGCGCAAAAATCGGACCGGATCGGGGCCGCCGCGCAAAAACCGGACCGGATCCGGCCGCGGAATGGGCCGCCGCGCAAAAACTGGAGCGGATCGGGGCCACCGCGCAAAAACCGGACCGGATCCGGCCCGCGGAACGGGCCGCCGCGCAAAAACCGGAGCGGATCGGGGCCGCCGCGCAAAAACCGGAGAGGATCCGGCCCGCGGAATGGGCCGCGGCGCAAAAACCGGACAGGATCGGGGCCGCCGTGCAAAAACCGGACCGGCTCCGGCCCGCGGAACGGGCCGCCGCGCAAAAACCGGACCGGATGCGGCCCACGGAACGGGCCGCCGCGCAAAAACCGGAACGGATCGGGGCCGCCGCGCAAAAACCGGAGCGGATCCGGCCCGCGGAATGGGCCGCCGCGCAAAAACCGGAGCGGATCGGGGCCGCCGTGCAAAAACCGGAGCGGATCCGGCCCGCGGAATGGGCCGCCGCGCAAAAACCGGACAGGATCGGGGCCGCCGCGCAAAAACCGGACCAGATCCGGCCCGCGGAACGGGCCGCCGCACAAAAACCGGACAGGATCGGGGCTGCCGCGCAAAAACCGGAGCGGATCCGGCCCACGGAACGGGCCGCCGCGCAAAAACCGGAGCGGATCGGGGCCGCCGCGCAAAAACCGGAGCGGATCCGGCCCGCGGAACGGGCCGCCGCGCAAAAACCGGACCGGCTCGGGGCCGCCGCGCAAAAACCGGAGCGGATCCGGCCCGCGGAACGGGCTGCCGCAAAAAAACCGGAGCGGATCGGGGCCGCCGCGCAAAAACCGGAGCGGATCCGGCCCGCGGAACGGGCCGCCGCGCAAAAACCGGACAGGATCGGGGCCGCCGCGCAAAAACCGCAGCGGATCCGGCCCGCGGAACGGGCCGCGGCGCAAAAACCGGACTGGATGCGGCCCACGGAACGGGCCGCCGGGCAAAAACCGGACCGGATCGGGGCCGCCCCGCAAAAACCGGACCGGATCCGGCCTGCGGAACGGGCCGCCGCGCAAAAACCGGAGAGGATCGGGGCCGCCGTGCAAAAACCGGAGCGGATCCGGCCCGCGGAACGGGCCGCCGCGCAAAAACTGGACAGGATCGGGGACGCCGCGCAAAAACCGGACCGGATCCGGCCCGCGGAACGGGCCGCCGCGCAAAAACCGGACAGGATCGGGGCCGCCGCGCAAAAACCGGAGCGGATGATGCCCGCGGAAAGGGCCGCCGCGCAAAAACCGGACCGGCTCGGGGCCGCCGCGCAAAAACCGGAGCGGATCTGGCCCGCGGAACGGGCTGCCGCGCACAAAAACCGGAGCGGCTCGGGGCCGCCGTGCAAAAACCGGAGCGGATCCGGCCCGCGGAACGGGCCGCCGCGCAAAAACCGGACCGGCTCGGTGCCGCCGCGCAAAAACCGGAGCGGATCCGGCCCGCGGAACGGGCCGCCGTGCAAAAACCGGAGCGGATCCGGCCCACGGAAAGGGCCTCCGGGCAAAAACCGTACCGGATAGGAGCCGCCGCGCAAAAACCGGAGCGGATCCGGCCCGCGGAAGGGGCCGCCGCGCAAAAACCGGACAGGATCGGGGCCGCCGCGCAAAAACTGGAGCGGATCCGGCCCGCGGAACGGACCGCCGCGCAAAAACCGGACCGGCTCGGGGCCGCCGCGCAAAAACCGGAGCGGATGCGGCCCGCGGAACGGGCCGCCGCGCAAAAACCGGAGCGGATCGGGGCCGCCGCGCAAAAACCGGAGCGGATCCGGCTCGCGGAACGGGCCGCCGCGCAAAAACCGGAGAGGATCGGGGCCGCCGCGCAAAAACCGGAGCGGATCCGGCCCGCGGAACGGGCCGCGGCGCAAAAACCGGACTGGATGCGGCCCACGGAACGGTCCGCCGGGCAAAAACCGGACCGGATCGGAGCCACCGCGCAAAAACCGGAGCGGATCCGGCCCGCGGAACGGGCCGCCGCGCAAAAACCGGAGAGGATCGGAGCCGCCGCGCAAAAACCGGAGCGGATCCGGCCCGCGGAACGGGCCGCCGCGCAAAAACCGGACAGGCTCGAGGCCGCCGCGCAAAAACCGGAGCGGATCCGGCCCGCGGAACGGGCCGCCGCGCAAAAACCGGACAGGATCGGGGCCGCCGCGCAAAAACCGCAGAGGATCCAGCCCGCGGAACGGGCGGCCGCGGAAAAACCAGACCGGATCGGGGCCGCCGCGCAAATACCGGACCGGATCCGGCCCGCGGAACGGGCCGCCGCGCAAAAACCGGACTGGATGCGGCCCACGGAACGGGCCGCCGGGCAAAAACCGGACCGGATCGGAGCCACCGCGCAAAAACCGGACCGGATCCGGCCAGCGGAACGGGCTGCCGGGCAAAAACCGTACGGGATCGGGGCCGCCGCGCAAAAACCGGACCGGGTCGGGGCTGCCGCGCAAAAACCGGAGCGGATCCGGCCCGCGGAACGGGCCACCGCGCAAAAACCGGAGCGGATCCGGCCCGCGGAACGGGCCGCCGCGCAAAAACCGGACCGGCTCGGGGCCACTGCGCAAAAACCGGACCGGATGCGGCCCGCGGAACAGGCCGCCGCGCAAAAACCGGACCGGCTCGGGGCCGCCGCGCAAAAACCGGAGCGGATCCGGCCCGCGGAACGGGCCGCCGCGCAAAAACCGGACCGGCTCGGGGCCACCGCGCAAAAACCGGACCGGATTGGGTCCGCCGCGCAAAAACCGGAGCGGATGCGGCCCGCGGAACGGGCCGCCGCGCAAAAACCGGACCGTATCGGGGCCGCTGCGCAAAAACCGGAGCGGATCCGGCCCGCGGAACGGGCCGCCGCGCAAAAACTGGAGCGGATCGGGGCCACCGCGCAAAAACCGGACCGGATCCGGCCCGCGGAACGGGCCGCCGCGCAAAAACCGGAGCGGATCGGGGCCGCCGCGCAAAAACCGGACCGGATCCGGCCCGCGGAACAGGCCGCCTCGCAAAAACCGGACAGGATCGGGGCCGCCGTGCAAAAACCGGAGCGGCTCCGGCCCGCGGAACGGGCCGCCGCGCAAAAACCGGACCGGATGCGGCCCACGGAACGGGCCGCCGCGCAAAAACCGGATCGGATCGGGGCCGCCGCGCAAAAACCGGAGCGGATCCGGCCCGCGGAACGGGCCGCGGCGCAAAAACCGGACTGGATGCGGCCCACGGAACGGGCCGCCGGGCAAAAACCGGATCGGATCGGAGCCACCGCGCAAAAACCGGAGCGGATCCGGCCCGCGGAACGGGCCGCCGCGCAAAAACCGGAGAGGATCGGGGCCGCCGCGCAAAAACCGGAGCGGATCCGGCCCACGGAACGGGCCGCCGCGCAAAAACCGGACCGGCTCGGGGCCGCCGCGCAAAAAGCGGAACGGATCCGGCCCGCGGAACGGGCCGCCGCGCAAAAACCGGACCGTATCGGGGCCGCCGTGCAAAAACCGGACCGGCTCCGGCCCGCGGAACGGGCTGCCGCGCAAAAACCGGAGCGGATCGGGGACGCCGCGCAAAAACCGGAGCGGATCCGGCCCGCGGAACGGGCCGCCGCGCAAAAACCGGACAGGATCGGGGCCGCCGCGCAAAAACCGGAGCGGATCCGGCCCGCGGAACGGGCCGCGGCGCAAAAACCGGACTGGATGCGGCCCACGGAACGGGCCGCCGGGCAAAAACCGGACCGGATCGGAGCCACCGCGCAAAAACCGGACCGGATCCGGCCAGCGGAACGGGCTGCCGCGCAAAAACCGGAGAGGATCGGGGCCGCCGCGCAAAAACCGGACCGGGTCGGGGCCACCGCGCAAAAACAGGAGCGGATCCGGCCCGCGGAACGGGCCGCCGCGCAAAAACCGGACCGGATCGGGGCCACCGCGCAAAAACCGGACCGGATGCGGCCCGCGGAACAGGCCGCGGCGCAAAAACCGGACCAGCTCGGGGCCGCCGCGCAAAAACCGGAGCGGATCCGGCCCGCGGAACGGGCCGCCGTGCAAAAACCGGACCGGCTCGGGGCCGCCGCGCAAAAACCGGACCGGATCCGGCCCGCGGAACGGGCCGCCGCGCAAAAACCGGAGCGGATCGGGGCCACCGCGCAAAAACCGGAGCGGATCGGGGCCGCCGCGCAAAAACCGGACCGGATCCGGCCCGCGGAACGGGCCGCCGCGCAAAAACCAGACCGGATCGGGGCCGCCGCGCAAAAACCGGACCGGATCCGGCCCGCAGAACGGGCCGCCGCCCAAAAACCGGAGCGGATCGTGTCCGCCGCGCAAAAACCGGACCGGATCCAGCCCGCGGAACGGGCCGCCGCGCAAAAACCGGAGCGGATCGGGGCCGCCGCGCAAAAACCGGAGCGGATGCGGCCCGCGGAACGGGCCGCCGCGCAAAAACCAGACCGGCTCGGGGCCGCCGCGCAAAAACCGGAGCGGATGCGGCCCGCGGAACGGGCCGCCGCGCAAAAACCGGACCGGCTCGGGGCCGCCGCGCAAAAACCGGAGCGGATCCGGCCCGCGGAACGGGCCGCCGCGCAAAAACCGGACCGGCTCGGGGCCGCCGCGCAAAAACCGGAGCGGATCCGGCCCGCGGAACGGGCCGCCGCGCAAAAACCGGACAGGCTCGGGGCCGCCGCGCAAAAACCGGACCGGCTCCGGCCCGCGGAACGGGCTGCCGCACAAAAACCGGAGCGGATCGGGGACGCCGCGCAAAAACCGGAGCGGATCCGGCCCGCGGAACGGGCCGCCGCGCAAAAACCGGACAGGATCGGGGCCGCCGCGCAAAAACCGGAGCGGATCCGGCCCGCGGAACGGGCCGCGGCGCAAAAACCGGACTGGATGCGGCCCACGGAACGGGCCGCCGGGCAAAAACCGGACCGGATCGGAGCCACCGCGCAAAAACCGGACCGGATCCGGCCAGCGGAACGGGCTGCCGCGCAAAAACCGGAGAGGATCGGGGCCGCCGCGCAAAAACCGGACCGGGTCGGGGCTGCCGCGCAAAAACCGGAGCGGATCCGGCCCGCGGAACGGGCCACCGCGCAAAAACCGGAGCGGATCCGGCCCGCGGAACGGGCCGCCGCGCAAAAACCGGACCAGCTTGGGGCCACCGCGCAAAAACCGGACCGGATGCGGCCCGCGGAACAGGCCGCCGCGCAAAAACCGGACCGGCTCGGGGCCGCCGCGCAAAAACCGGAGCGGATCCGGCCCACGGAACGGGCCGCCGCGCAAAAACCGGACCGGCTCGGGGCCACCGCGCAAAAACCGGACCGGATTGGGTCCGCCGCGCAAAAACCGGACCGGATCCGGCCAGCGGAACGGGCCGCCGCGCAAAAACCGGACCGTATCGGGGCCGCCGCGCAAAAAGCGGAGCGGATCCGGCCCGCGGAACGGGCCGCCGCACAAAAACCGGACCGGATCGGGGCCGCCGCGCAAAAACCGGAGCGGATCCGGCCCGCGGAACGGGCCGCCGCGCAAAAATCGGACCGGATCGGGGCCGCCGCGCAAAAACCGGACCGGATCCGGCCCGCGGAATGGGCCGCCGCGCAAAAACTGGAGCGGATCGGGGCCACCGCGCAAAAACCGGACCGGATCCGGCCCGCGGAACGGGCCGCCGCGCAAAAACCGGAGCGGATCCGGCCCGCGGAACGGGCCGCCGCGCAAAAACCGGACCGGCTTGGGGCCACCGCGCAAAAACCGGACCGGATGCGGCCCGCGGAACAGGCCGCCGCGCAAAAAACCGGACCGGCTCGGGGCCGCCGCGCAAAAACCGGAGCGGATCCGGCCCACGGAACGGGCCGCCGCGCAAAAACCGGACCGGCTCGGGGCCACCGCGCAAAAACCGGACCGGATTGGGTCCGCCGCGCAAAAACCGGACCGGATCCGGCCCGCGGAACGGGCCGCGGCGCAAAAACCGGACTGGATGCGGCCCACGGAACGGGCCGCCGGGCAAAAACCGGACCGGATCGGAGCCACCGCGCAAAAACCGGAGCGGATCCGGCCCGCGGAACGGGCCGCCGCGCAAAAACCGGAGCGGATCGGGGCCGCCGCGCAAAAACCGGACCGGATCCGGCCCGCGGAACGGGCCGCCGCGCAAAAACCAGACCGGATCGGGGCCGCCGCGCAAAAACCGGACCGGATCCGACCCGCAGAACGGGCCGCCGCCCAAAAACCGGAGCGGATCGTGTCCGCCGCGCAAAAACCGGACCGGATCCAGCCTGCGGAACGGGCCGCCGCGCAAAAACCGGAGCGGATCGGGGCCGCCGCGCAAAAACCGGAGCGGATCCGGCCCGCGGAACGGGCCGCCGCGCAAAAACCGGAGCGGATCGGGGCCGCCGCGCAAAAACCGGACCGGATCCGGCCCGCGGAACGGGCCGCCGCGCAAAAACCAGACCGGATCGGGGACGCCGCGCAAAAACCGGACCGGATCCGGCCCGCAGAACGGGCCGCCGCCCAAAAACCGGAGCGGATCGTGTCCGCCGCGCAAAAACCGGACCGGATCCAGCCCGCGGAACGGGCCGCCGCGCAAAAACCGGAGCGGATCGGGGCCGCCGCGCAAAAACCGGAGCGGATCCGGCCCGCGGAACGGGCTGCCGCGCAAAAACCAGACCGGCTCGGGGCCGCCGCGCAAAAACCGGAGCGGATGCGGCCCGCGGAACGGGCCGCCGCGCAAAAACCGGACCGGCTCGGGGCCGCCGCGCAAAAACCGGAGCGGATCCGGCCCGCGGAACGGGCCGCCGCGCAAAAACCGGACCGGCTCGGGGCCGCCGCGCAAAAACCGGAGCGGATCCGGCCCGCGGAACGGGCCGCCGCGCAAAAACCGGACAGGCTCGGGGCCGCCGCGCAAAAACCGGACCGGCTCCGGCCCGCGGAACGGGCTGCCGCACAAAAACCGGAGCGGATCGGGGACGCCGCGCAAAAACCGGAGCGGATCCGGACCGCGGAACGGGCCGCCGCGCAAAAAACCGGACAGGATCGGGGCCGCCGCGCAAAAACCGGAGCGGATCCGGCCCGCGGAACGGGCCGCGGCGCAAAAACCGGACTGGATGCGGCCCACGGAACGGGCCGCCGGGCAAAAACCGGACCGGCTCGGAGCCACCGCGCAAAAACCGGACCGGATCCGGCCAGCGGAACGGGCTGCCGCGCAAAAACCGGAGAGGATCGGGGCCGCCGCGCAAAAAACCGGACCGGGTCGGGGCTGCCGCGCAAAAACCGGAGCGGATCCGGCCCGCGGAACGGGCCACCGCGCAAAAACCGGAGCGGATCCGGCCCGCGGAACGGGCCGCCGCGCAAAAACCGGACCGGCTTGGGGCCACCGCGCAAAAACCGGAGCGGATCCGGCCCGCGGAACAGGCCGCCGCGCAAAAACCGGACCGGCTCGGGGCCGCCGCGCAAAAACCGGAGCGGATCCGGCCCACGGAACGGGCCGCCGCGCAAAAAACCGGACCGGCTCGGGGCCACCGCGCAAAAACCGGACCGGATTGGGTCCGCCGCGCAAAAAACCGGACCGGATCCGGCCAGCGGAACGGGCCGCCGCGCAAAAACCGGACCGTATCGGGGCCGCCGCGCAAAAAGCGGAGCGGATCCGGCCCGCGGAACGGGCCGCCGCACAAAAACCGGACCGGATCGGGGCCGCCGCGCAAAAACCGGAGCGGATCCGGCCCGCGGAACGGGCCGCCGCGCAAAAATCGGACCGGATCGGGGCCGCCGCGCAAAAACCGGACCGGATCCGGCCCGCGGAATGGGCCGCCGCGCAAAAACTGGAGCGGATCGGGGCCACCCGCGCAAAAACCGGACCGGATCCGGCCCGCGGAACGGGCCGCCGCGCAAAAACCGGAGCGGATCCGGCCCGCGGAACGGGCCGCCGCGCAAAAAACCGGACCGGCTTGGGGCCACCGCGCAAAAACCGGACCGGATGCGGCCCGCGGAACAGGCCGCCGCGCAAAAACCGGACCGGCTCGGGGCCGCCGCGCAAAAACCGGAGCGGATCCGGCCCACGGAACGGGCCGCCGCGCAAAAACCGGACCGGCTCGGGGCCACCGCGCAAAAACCGGACCGGATTGGGTCCGCCGCGCAAAAACCGGACCGGATCCGGCCCGCGGAACGGGCCGCGGCGCAAAAACCGGACTGGATGCGGCCCACGGAACGGGCCGCCGGGCAAAAACCGGACCGGATCGGAGCCACCGCGCAAAAACCGGAGCGGATCCGGCCCGCGGAACGGGCCGCCGCGCAAAAACCGGAGCGGATCGGGGCCGCCGCGCAAAAACCGGACCGGATCCGGCCCGCGGAACGGGCCGCCGCGCAAAAACCAGACCGGATCGGGGCCGCCGCGCAAAAACCGGACCGGATCCGACCCGCAGAACGGGCCGCCGCCCAAAAACCGGAGCGGATCGTGTCCGCCGCGCAAAAACCGGACCGGATCCAGCCCGCGGAACGGGCCGCCGCGCAAAAACCGGAGCGGATCGGGGCCGCCGCGCAAAAACCGGAGCGGATCCGGCCCGCGGAACGGGCCGCCGCGCAAAAACCAGACCGGCTCGGGGCCGCCGCGCAAAAACCGGAGCGGATGCGGCCCGCGGAACGGGCCGCCGCGCAAAAACCGGACCGGCTCGGGGCCGCCGCGCAAAAACCGGAGCGGATCCGGCCCGCGGAACGGGCCGCCGCGCAAAAACCGGACCGGCTCGGGGCCGCCGCGCAAAAACCGGAGCGGATCCGGCCCGCGGAACGGGCCGCCGCGCAAAAACCGGACAGGCTCGGGGCCGCCGCGCAAAAACCGGACCGGCTCCGGCCCGCGGAACGGGCTGCCGCACAAAAACCGGAGCGGATCGGGGACGCCGCGCAAAAACCGGATCGGATCCGGCCCGCGGAACGGGCCGCCGCGCAAAAACCGGACAGGATCGGGGCCGCCGCGCAAAAACCGGAGCGGATCCGGCCCGCGGAACGGGCCGCGGCGCAAAAACCGGACTGGATGCGGCCCACGGAACGGGCCGCCGCGCAAAAACCGGACCGGCTCGGAGCCACCGCGCAAAAACCGGACCGGATCCGGCCAGCGGAACGGGCTGCCGCGCAAAAACCGGAGAGGATCGGGGCCGCCGCGCAAAAACCGGACCGGGTCGGGGCTGCCGCGCAAAAACCGGAGCGGATCCGGCCCGCGGAACGGGCCACCGCGCAAAAACCGGAGCGGATCCGGCCCGCGGAACGGGCCGCCGCGCAAAAACCGGACCGGCTTGGGGCCACCGCGCAAAAACCGGACCGGATGCGGCCCGCGGAACAGGCCGCCGCGCAAAAACCGGACCGGCTCGGGGCCGCCGCGCAAAAACCGGAGCGGATCCGGCCCACGGAACGGGCCGCCGCGCAAAAACCGGACCGGCTCGGGGCCACCGCGCAAAAACCGGACCGGATTGGGTCCGCCGCGCAAAAACCGGATCGGATCCGGCCCGCGGAACGGGCCGCCGCGCAAAAACCGGACCGTATCGGGGCCGCCGCGCAAATAGCGGAGCGGATCCGGCCCGCGGAACGGGCCGCCGCACAAAAACCGGACCGGCTCGGGGCCGCCGCGCAAAAACCGGAGCGGATCCGGCCCGCGGAACGGGCCGCCGCGCAAAAATCGGACCGGATCGGGGCCGCCGCGCAAAAACCGGACCGGATCCGGCCCGCGGAATGGGCCGCCGCGCAAAAACTGGAGCGGATCGGGGCCGCCGCGCAAAAACCGGACCGGATCCGGCCCGCGGAACGGGCCGCCGCGCAAAAACCGGACCGGCTCGGGGCCGCCGCGCAAAAACCGGAGCGGATCCGGCCCGCGGAACGGGCCGCCGCGCAAAAACCGGACAGGCTCGGGGCCGCCGCGCAAAAACCGGACCGGCTCCGGCCCGCGGAACGGGCTGCCGCACAAAAACCGGAGCGGATCGGGGACGCCGCGCAAAAACCGGAGCGGATCCGGCCCGCGGAACGGGCCGCGGCGCAAAAACCGGACAGGATCGGGGCCGCCGCGCAAAAACCGGAGCGGATCCGGCCCGCGGAACGGGCCGCGGCGCAAAAACCGGACTGGGTGCGGCCCACGGAACGGGCCGCCGGGCAAAAACCGGACCGGATCGGAGCCACCGCGCAAAAACCGGACCGGATCCGGCCAGCGGAACGGGCTGCCGCGCAAAAACCGGAGAGGATCGGGGCCGCCGCGCAAAAACCGGACCGGGTCGGGGCTGCCGCGCAAAAACCGGAGCGGATCCGGCCCGCGGAACGGGCCACCGCGCAAAAACCGGAGCGGATCCGGCCCGCGGAACGGGCCGCCGCGCAAAAACCGGACCGGCTTGGGGCCACCGCGCAAAAACCGGACCGGATGCGGCCCGCGGAACAGGCCGCCGCGCAAAAACCGGACCGGCTCGGGGCCGCCGCGCAAAAACCGGAGCGGATCCGGCCCACGGAACGGGCCGCCGCGCAAAAACCGGAGCGGATCGGGGCCACCGCGCAAAAACCGGACCGGATTGGGTCCGCCGCGCAAAAACCGGAGCGGATGCGGCCCGCGGAACGGGCCGCCGCGCAAAAACCGGACCGTATCGGGGCCGCCGCGCAAAAACCGGAGCGGATCCGGCCCGCGGAACGGGCCGCCGCACAAAAACCGGACCGGATCGGGGCCGCCGCGCAAAAAACGGAGCGGATCCGGCCCGCGGAACGGGCCGCCGCGCAAAAATCGGACCGGATCGGGGCCGCCGCGCAAAAACCGGACCGGATCCGGCCGCGGAATGGGCCGCCGCGCAAAAACTGGAGCGGATCGGGGCCACCGCGCAAAAACCGGACCGGATCCGGCCCGCGGAACGGGCCGCCGCGCAAAAACCGGAGCGGATCGGGGCCGCCGCGCAAAAACCGGAGAGGATCCGGCCCGCGGAATGGGCCGCGGCGCAAAAACCGGACAGGATCGGGGCCGCCGTGCAAAAACCGGACCGGCTCCGGCCCGCGGAACGGGCCGCCGCGCAAAAACCGGACCGGATGCGGCCCACGGAACGGGCCGCCGCGCAAAAACCGGAACGGATCGGGGCCGCCGCGCAAAAACCGGAGCGGATCCGGCCCGCGGAATGGGCCGCCGCGCAAAAACCGGAGCGGATCGGGGCCGCCGTGCAAAAACCGGAGCGGATCCGGCCCGCGGAATGGGCCGCCGCGCAAAAACCGGACAGGATCGGGGCCGCCGCGCAAAAACCGGACCAGATCCGGCCCGCGGAACGGGCCGCCGCACAAAAACCGGACAGGATCGGGGCTGCCGCGCAAAAACCGGAGCGGATCCGGCCCACGGAACGGGCCGCCGCGCAAAAACCGGAGCGGATCGGGGCCGCCGCGCAAAAACCGGAGCGGATCCGGCCCGCGGAACGGGCCGCCGCGCAAAAACCGGACCGGCTCGGGGCCGCCGCGCAAAAACCGGAGCGGATCCGGCCCGCGGAACGGGCTGCCGCAAAAAAACCGGAGCGGATCGGGGCCGCCGCGCAAAAACCGGAGCGGATCCGGCCCGCGGAACGGGCCGCCGCGCAAAAACCGGACAGGATCGGGGCCGCCGCGCAAAAACCGCAGCGGATCCGGCCCGCGGAACGGGCCGCGGCGCAAAAACCGGACTGGATGCGGCCCACGGAACGGGCCGCCGGGCAAAAACCGGACCGGATCGGGGCCGCCCCGCAAAAACCGGACCGGATCCGGCCTGCGGAACGGGCCGCCGCGCAAAAACCGGAGAGGATCGGGGCCGCCGTGCAAAAACCGGAGCGGATCCGGCCCGCGGAACGGGCCGCCGCGCAAAAACTGGACAGGATCGGGGACGCCGCGCAAAAACCGGACCGGATCCGGCCCGCGGAACGGGCCGCCGCGCAAAAACCGGACAGGATCGGGGCCGCCGCGCAAAAACCGGAGCGGATGATGCCCGCGGAAAGGGCCGCCGCGCAAAAACCGGACCGGCTCGGGGCCGCCGCGCAAAAACCGGAGCGGATCTGGCCCGCGGAACGGGCTGCCGCGCACAAAAACCGGAGCGGCTCGGGGCCGCCGTGCAAAAACCGGAGCGGATCCGGCCCGCGGAACGGGCCGCCGCGCAAAAACCGGACCGGCTCGGTGCCGCCGCGCAAAAACCGGAGCGGATCCGGCCCGCGGAACGGGCCGCCGTGCAAAAACCGGAGCGGATCCGGCCCACGGAAAGGGCCTCCGGGCAAAAACCGTACCGGATAGGAGCCGCCGCGCAAAAACCGGAGCGGATCCGGCCCGCGGAAGGGGCCGCCGCGCAAAAACCGGACAGGATCGGGGCCGCCGCGCAAAAACTGGAGCGGATCCGGCCCGCGGAACGGACCGCCGCGCAAAAACCGGACCGGCTCGGGGCCGCCGCGCAAAAACCGGAGCGGATGCGGCCCGCGGAACGGGCCGCCGCGCAAAAACCGGAGCGGATCGGGGCCGCCGCGCAAAAACCGGAGCGGATCCGGCTCGCGGAACGGGCCGCCGCGCAAAAACCGGAGAGGATCGGGGCCGCCGCGCAAAAACCGGAGCGGATCCGGCCCGCGGAACGGGCCGCGGCGCAAAAACCGGACTGGATGCGGCCCACGGAACGGTCCGCCGGGCAAAAACCGGACCGGATCGGAGCCACCGCGCAAAAACCGGAGCGGATCCGGCCCGCGGAACGGGCCGCCGCGCAAAAACCGGAGAGGATCGGAGCCGCCGCGCAAAAACCGGAGCGGATCCGGCCCGCGGAACGGGCCGCCGCGCAAAAACCGGACAGGCTCGAGGCCGCCGCGCAAAAACCGGAGCGGATCCGGCCCGCGGAACGGGCCGCCGCGCAAAAACCGGACAGGATCGGGGCCGCCGCGCAAAAACCGCAGAGGATCCAGCCCGCGGAACGGGCGGCCGCGGAAAAACCAGACCGGATCGGGGCCGCCGCGCAAATACCGGACCGGATCCGGCCCGCGGAACGGGCCGCCGCGCAAAAACCGGACTGGATGCGGCCCACGGAACGGGCCGCCGGGCAAAAACCGGACCGGATCGGAGCCACCGCGCAAAAACCGGACCGGATCCGGCCAGCGGAACGGGCTGCCGGGCAAAAACCGTACGGGATCGGGGCCGCCGCGCAAAAACCGGACCGGGTCGGGGCTGCCGCGCAAAAACCGGAGCGGATCCGGCCCGCGGAACGGGCCACCGCGCAAAAACCGGAGCGGATCCGGCCCGCGGAACGGGCCGCCGCGCAAAAACCGGACCGGCTCGGGGCCGCCGCGCAAAAACCGGAGAGGATCCGGCCCGCGGAATGGGCCGCGCAAAAACCGGACAGGATCGGGGCCGCCGTGCAAAAACCGGACCGGCTCCGGCCCGCGGAACGGGCCGCCGCGCAAAAACCGGACCGGATGCGGCCCACGGAACGGGCCGCCGCGCAAAAACCGGAGCGGATCGGGGCCGCCGCGCAAAAACCGGACCAGATCCGCCCCGCGGAACGGGCCGCCGCACAAAAACCGGACCGTATCGGGGCTGCCGCGCAAAAACCGGAGCGGATGCGGCCCGCGGAACGGGCCGCCGCGCAAAAACCGGAGCGGATCGGGGCCGCCGCGCAAAAACCGGACTGGCTCCGGCCCGCGGAACGGGCCGCCGCGCAAAAATCGGACCGGAATGGGGCCGCCGCGCAAAAACCGGACCGGATCCGGCCCGCGGAACAGGCCGCCGCGCAAAAACTGGAGCGGATCGGGGCCACCGCGCAAAAACCGGAGCGGATCCGGCCCGCGGAACGGGCCGCCGCGCAAAAACCGGAGCGGATCGGGGCCGCCGCGCAAAAACCGGAGAGGATCCGGCCCGCGGAATGGGCCGCGGTGCAAAAACCGGACCGGATCGGGGCCGCCGTGCAAAAACCGGACCGGCTCCGGCCCGCGGAACGGGCCGCCGCGCAAAAACCGGACCGGATGCGGCCCACGGAACGGGCCGCCGCGCAAAAACCGGATCGGATCGGGGCCGCCGCGCAAAAACCGGAGAGGATCCGGCCCGCGGAACGGGCCGCCGCGCAAAAACCGGACCGGATCGGGGCCGCCGTGCAAAAACCGGAGCGGATCCGGCCCGCGGAACGGACCGCCGCGCAAAAACCGGACCGGATCGGGGCCGCCGCGCAAAAACCGGACCAGATCCGGCCCGCGGAACGGGCCGCCGCACAAAAACCGGACAGGATCGGGGCTGCCGCGCAAAAACCGGAGCGGATCGGGGCCTCCGCGCAAAAACCGGAGCGGATCCGGCCCGCAGAACGGGCCGCCGCGCAAAAACCGGAGTGGATCCGGCCCGCGGAACGGGCCGCCGCACAAAAACCGGACCGGCTCGGGGCCGCCGCGCAAAAACCGGAGCGGATCCGGCCCGCGGAACGGGCCGCCGCGCAAAAATCGGACCGGATCGGGGCCGCCGCGCAAAAACCGGAGCGGATCCGGCCCGCGGAACAGGCCGCCGCGCAAAAACTGGAGCGGATCGGGGCCACCGCGCAAAAACCGGACCGGATCCGGCCCGCGGAACGGGCCGCCGCGCAAAAACCGGAGCGGATCGGGGCCGCCGCGCAAAAACCGGAGAGGATCCGGCCCGCGGAATGGGCCGCGCCGCAAAAACCGGACAGGCTCGAGGCCGCCGCGCAAAAACCGGAGCGGATCCGGCCCGCGGAACGGGCCGCCGCGCAAAAACCGGACCGGATGCGGCCCACGGAACGGGCCGCCGCGCAAAAACCGGAGCGGATCGGGGCCGCCGCGCAAAAACCGGACCAGATCCGGCCCGCGGAACGGGCCGCCGCACAAAAACCGGACCGTATCGGGGCTGCCGCGCAAAAACCGGAGCGGATCGGGGCCTCCGCGCAAAAACCGGAGCGGATCCGGCCCGCAGAACGGGCCGCCGCGCAAAAACCGGAGTGGATCGGGGCCGCCGCGCAAAAACCGGACCGGATCCAGCCCGCGGAACGGGCCACCGCGCAAAAACCGGAGCGGATGATGCCCGCGGAACGGGCCGCCGCGCAAAAACCGGACCGGCTCGGGGCCGCCGCGCAAAAACCGGAGCGGATCTGGCCCGCGGAACGGGCCGCCGCGCACAAAAACCGGACCGGCTCGGGGCCGCCGCGCAAAAACCGGAGCGGATCCGGCCCGCGGAACAGGCCGCCTCGCAAAAATCGGACCGGATCGGGGCCGCCGCGCAAAAACCGGAGCGGATGCGGCCCGCGGAACGGGCCGCCGCGCAAAAACCGGAGCGGATCGGGGCCGCCGCGCAAAAACCGGAGCGGATGCGGCCCGCGGAACGGGCCGCCGCGCAAATATCGGACAGGATCGGGGCCGCCGTGCAAAAACCGGACCGGCTCCGGCCCGCGGAACGGGCCGCCGCGCAAAAACCGGACCGGCTCGGTGCCGCCGCGCAAAAACCGGAGCGGATCCGGCCCGCGGAACGGGCCGCCGCGCAAAAACCGGACCGGATCCGGCCCGCGGAACGGGCCTCCGGGCAAAAACCGGACCGGATAGGAGCCGCCGCGCAAAAACCGGACCGGATCCGGCCCGCGGAAGGGGCCGCCGCGCAAAAACCGGACAGGATCGGGGCCGCCGCGCAAAAACCGGACCGGGTCGGGGCTGCCGCGCAAAAACCGGAGCGGATCCGGCCTGCGGAACAGGCCACCGCGCAAAAACCGGAGCGGATGCGGCCCGCGGAACGGGCCGCCGCGCAAAAACCGGAGCGGATCGGGGCCGCCGCGCAAAAACCGGACTGGCTCCGGCCCGCGGAACGGGACGCCGCGCAAATATCGGACAGGATCGGGGCCGCCGTGCAAAAACCGGACCGGCTCCGGCCCGCGGAACGGGCCGCCGCGCAAAAACCGGACCGGCTCGGTGCCGCCGCGCAAAAACCGGAGCGGATCCGGCCCGCGGAACGGGCCGCCGCGCAAAAACCGGACCGGATCCGGCCCGCGGAACGGGCCGCCGCGCAAAAATCGGACCGGAATGGGGCCGCCGCGCAAAAACCGGACCGGATCCGGCCCGCGGAATGGGCCGCCGCGCAAAAACTGGAGCGGATCGGGGCCACCGCGCAAAAACCGGAGCGGATCCGGCCCGCGGAACGGGCCGCCGCGCAAAAACCGGAGCGGATCGGGGCCGCCGCGCAAAAACCGGAGAGGATCCGGCCCGCGGAATGGGCCGCGGTGCAAAAACCGGACCGGATCGGGGCCGCCGTGCAAAAACCGGACCGGCTCCGGCCCGCGGAACGGGCCGCCGCGCAAAAACCGGACCGGATGCGGCCCACGGAACGGGCCGCCGCGCAAAAACCGGATCGGATCGGGGCCGCCGCGCAAAAACCGGAGCGGATCCGGCCCGCGGAACGGGCCGCCGCGCAAAAACCGGACCGGATCGGGGCCGCCGTGCAAAAACCGGAGCTGATCCGGCCCGCGGAACGGACCGCCGCGCAAAAACCGGAGCGGATCGGGGCCGCCGCGCAAAAACCGGAGCGGATGCGGCCCGCGGAACGGGCCGCCGCGCAAATATCGGACCGGATCGGAGCCACCGCGCAAAAACCGGATCGGATCCGGCCCGCGGAACGGGCCGCCGCGCAAAAACCGGACCGGCTCGGTGCCGCCGCGCAAAAACCGGAGCGGATCCGGCCCGCGGAACGGGCCGCCGCGCAAAAACCGGAGCGGATCCGGCCCGCGGAACGGACCGCCGCGCAAAAACCGGACCGGGTCGGGGCCGCCGCGCAAAAACCGGAGCGGATCCGGCCCGCGGAACGGGCCACCGCGCAAAAACCGGAGCGGATCGGGGCCGCCGCGCAAAAACCGGAGCGGATCCGGCCCGCGGAACGGGCCGCCGCGCAAAAACCGGACCGGCTCGGGGCCGCCGCGCAAAAACCGGACCGGATCCGGCCCGCGGAATGGGCCGCCGCGCAAAAACCGGACAGGCTCGGTGCCGCCGCGCAAAAACCGGACCGGCTCCGGCCCGCGGAACGGGCTGCCGCACAAAAACCGGAGCGGATCGGGGACGCCGCGCAAAAACCGGAGCGGATCCGGCCCGCGGAACGGGCCGCGGCGCAAAAACCGGACCGTATTGGGGCCGCCGCGCAAAAACCGGACCGGGTCGGGGCTGCCGCGCAAAAACCGGAGCCGATCCGGCCTGCGGAACGGGCCACCGCGCAAAAACCGGAGCGGATCCGGCCCGCGGAACGGGCCGCCGCGCAAAAACCGGAGCGGATCGGGGCCACCGCGCAAAAACCGGACCGGATGCGGCCCGCGGAACAGGCCGCCGCGCAAAAACCGGAGCGGATCGGGGCCGCCGCGCAAAAACCGGAGCGGATCCGGCCCGCGGAACGGGCCGCCGCGCAAAAACCGGACCGGCTCGGGGCCACCGCGCAAAAACCGGACCGGATTGGGTCCGCCGCGCAAAAACCGGAGCGGATGCGGCCCGCGGAACGGGCCGCCGCGCAAAAACCGGAGCGGATGCGGCCCGCGGAACGGGCCGCCGCGCAAAAACCGGAGCGGATCGGGGCCGCCGCGCAAAAACCGGACCGGATCCAGCCCGCGAACGGGCCACCGCGCAAAAACCGGAGCGGATGATGCCCGCGGAAGGGGCCGCCGCTCAAAAACCGGACCGGCTCGGGGCCGCCGCGCAAAAACCGGAGCGGATCTGGCCCGCGGAACGGGCTGCCGCGCACAAAAACCGGACCGGCTCGGGGCCGCCGCGCAAAAACCGGAGCGGATCCGGCCCGCGGAACAGGCCGCCTCGCAAAAATCGGACCGGATCGGGGCCGCCGCGCAAAAACCGGAGCGGATGCGGCCCGCGGAACGGGCCGCCGCGCAAAAACCGGAGCGGATCGGGGCCGCCGCGCAAAAACCGGACCGGCTCCGGCCCGCGGAACGGGCCGCCGCGCAAATATCGGAGCGGATCGGAGCCACCGCGCAAAAACCGGATCGGATCCGGCCCGCGGAACGGGCCGCCGCGCAAAAACCGGACCGGATCCGGCCCGCGGAAAGGGCCTCCGGGCAAAAACCGGACCGGATAGGAGCCGCCGCGCAAAAACCGGACCGGATCCGGCCCGCGGAAGGGGCCGCCGCGCAAAAACCGGACAGGATCGGGGCCGCTGCGCAAAAACCGGACCGGGTCGGGGCTGCCGCGCAAAAACCGGAGCGGATCCGGCCCGCGGAACGGGCCACCGCGCAAAAAGCGGAGCGGATCCGGCCCGCGGAACGGGCCGCCGCGCAAAAACCGGACCGGCTCGGGGCCACCGCGCAAAAACCGGACCGGATGCGGCCCGCGGAACAGGCCGCCGCGCAAAAACCGGACCGGCTCGGGGCCGCCGCGCAAAAACCGGAGCGGATCCGGCCCGCGGAACGGGCTGCCGCGCAAAAACCGGACCGGCTCGGGGCCACCGCGCAAAAACCGGACCGGATTGGGTCCGCCGCGCAAAAACCGGAGCGGATCCGGCCCGCGGAACGGGCCGCCGCGCAAAAACCGGACCGGATCGGGGCCGCCGCGCAAAAACCGGAGCGGATCCGGCCCGCGGAACGGGCCGCCGCACAAAAACCGGACCGGCTCGGGGCCGCCGCGCAAAAACCGGACCGGATCCGGCCCGCGGAACGGGCCGCCGCGCAAAAATCGGACCGGAATGGGGCCGCCGCGCAAAAACCGGAGCGGATCCGGCCCGCGGAATGGGCCGCCGCGCAAAAACTGGAGCGGATCGGGGCCACCGCGCAAAAACCGGACCGGATGCGGCCCGCGGAACGGGCCGCCGCGCAAAAACCGGAGCGGATCGGGGCCGCCGCGCAAAAACCGGATCGGATGCGGCCCGCGGAATGGGCCGCGGCGCAAAAACCGGACAGGATCGGGGCCGCCGTGCAAAAACCGGACCGGCTCCGGCCCGCGGAACGGGCCGCCGCGCAAAAACCGGACAGGATGCGGCCCACGGAACGGGCCGCCGCGCAAAAACCGGATCGGATCGGGGCCGCGGCGCAAAAACCGGACCGGATCCGGCCCGCGGAACGGGCCGCCGCGCAAAAACCTGACCGGATCGGGGCCGCCGTGCAAAAACCGGAGCGGATCTGGCCCGCGGAACGGACCGCCGCGCAAAAACCGGACCGGATCGGGGCCGCCGCGCAAAAACCGGACCGGATCCGGCCCGCGGAACGGGCCGCCGCACAAAAACCGGACAGGATCGGGGCTGCCGCGCAAAAACCGGAGCGGATCGGGGCCTCCGCGCAAAAACCGGAGCGGATCCGGCCCGCAGAACGGGCCGCCGCGCAAAAACCGGAGCAGCTCCGGCCCGCGGAACGGGCCGCCGCACAAAAACCGGACCGGCTCGGGGCCGCCGCGCAAAAACCGGAGCGGATCCGGCTCGCGGAACGGGCCGCCGCGCAAAAATCGGACCGGATCGGGGCCGCCGCGCAAAAACCGGACCGGATCCGGCCCGCGGAATGGGCCGCCGCGCAAAAACTGGAGCGGATCGGGGCCACCGCGCAAAAACCGGAGCGGATCCGGCCCGCGGAACGGGCCGCCGCGCAAAAACCGGAGCGGATCGGGGCCGCCGCGCAAAAACTGGAGAGGATCCGGCCCGCGGAATGGGCCGCGGCGCAAAAACCGGACAGGATCGGGGCCGCCGTGCAAAAACCGGACCGGCTCCGGCCCGCGGAACGGGCCGCCGCGCAAAAACCGGACCGGATGCGGCCCACGGAACGGGCCGCCGCGCAAAAACCGGAGCGGCTCGGGGCCGCCGCGCAAAAACCGGACCAGATCCGGCCCGCGGAACGGGCCGCCGCACAAAAACCGGACAGGATCTGGGCTGCCGCGCAAAAACCGGAGCGGATCGGGGCCTCCGCGCAAAAACCGGAGCGGATCCGGCCCGCAGAACGGGCCACCGCGCAAAAACCGGAGCGGATGATGCCCGCGGAACGGGCCGCCGCGCAAAAACCGGAGCGGATCGGGGCCGCCGCGCAAAAACCGGAGCGGATCTGGCCCGCGGAACGGGCTGCCGCGCAAAAACCGGACAGGATCGGGGCTGCCGCGCAAAAACCGTAGCGGATCGGGGCCTCCACGCAAAAACCGGAGCGGATCCGGCCCGCAGAACGGGCCGCCGCGCAAAAACCGGACCGGCTCGGGGCCGCCGCGCAAAAACCGGAGCGGATCTGGCCCGCGGAACGGGCTGCCGCGCACAAAAACCGGACCGGCTCGGGGCCGCCGCGCAAAAACCGGAGCGGATCCGGCCCGCGGAACAGGCCGCCTCGCAAAAATCGGACCGGATCGGGGCCGCCGCGCAAAAACCGGAGCGGATGCGGCCCGCGGAACAGGCCGCCGCGCAAAAACCGGAGCGGATCGGGGCCGCCGCGCAAAAACCGGAGCGGATGCGGCCCGCGGAACGGGCCGCCGCGCAAATATCGGACCGGATCGGAGCCACCGCGCAAAAACCGGATCGGATCCAGCCCGCGGAACGGGCCGCCGCGCAAAAACCGGACCGGCTCGGTGCCGCCGCGCAAAAACCGGAGCGGATCCGGCCCGTGGAACGGGCCGCCGCGCAAAAACCAGACCGGATCCGGCCCGCGGAAAGGGCCTCCGGGCAAAAACCGGACCGGATAGGAGCCGCCGCGCAAAAACCGGAGCGGATCCGGCCCGCGGAACGGGCCGCCGCGCAAAAACCGGACAGGATCGGGGCCGCTGCGCAAAAACCGGACCGGGTCGGGGCTGCCGCGCAAAAACCGGAGCGGATCCGGCCTGCGGAACGGGCCACCGCGCAAAAACCGGAGCGGATCCGGCCCGCGGAACGGGCTGCCGCGCAAAAACCGGACCGGCTCGGGGCCACCGCGCAAAAACCGGACCGGATGCGGCCCGCGGAACAGGCCGCCGCGCAAAAACCGGACCGGCTCGGGGCCGCCGCGCAAAAACCGGAGCGGATCCGGCCCGCGGAACGGGCCGCCGCGCAAAAACCGGACCGGATGCGGCCCACGGAACGGGCCGCCGCGCAAAAACCGGAGCGGATCGGGGCCGCCGCGCAAAAACCGGACCAGATCCGGCCCGCGGAACGGGCCGCCGCACAAAAACCGGACCGTATCGGGGCTGCCGCGCAAAAACCGGAGCGGATCGGGGCCTCCGCGCAAAAACCGGAGCGGATCCGGCCCGCAGAACGGGCCGCCGCGCAAAAACCGGAGTGGATCGGGGCCGCCGCGCAAAAACCGGACCGGATCCAGCCCGCGGAACGGGCCACCGCGCAAAAACCGGAGCGGATGATGCCCGCGGAACGGGCCGCCGCGCAAAAACCGGACCGGCTCGGGGCCGCCGCGCAAAAACCGGAGCGGATCTGGCCCGCGGAACGGGCCGCCGCGCACAAAAACCGGACCGGCTCGGGGCCGCCGCGCAAAAACCGGAGCGGATCCGGCCCGCGGAACAGGCCGCCTCGCAAAAATCGGACCGGATCGGGGCCGCCGCGCAAAAACCGGAGCGGATGCGGCCCGCGGAACGGGCCGCCGCGCAAAAACCGGAGCGGATCGGGGCCGCCGCGCAAAAACCGGAGCGGATGCGGCCCGCGGAACGGGCCGCCGCGCAAATATCGGACAGGATCGGGGCCGCCGTGCAAAAACCGGACCGGCTCCGGCCCGCGGAACGGGCCGCCGCGCAAAAACCGGACCGGCTCGGTGCCGCCGCGCAAAAACCGGAGCGGATCCGGCCCGCGGAACGGGCCGCCGCGCAAAAACCGGACCGGATCCGGCCCGCGGAAAGGGCCTCCGGGCAAAAACCGGACCGGATAGGAGCCGCCGCGCAAAAACCGGACCGGATCCGGCCCGCGGAAGGGGCCGCCGCGCAAAAACCGGACAGGATCGGGGCCGCCGCGCAAAAACCGGACCGGGTCGGGGCTGCCGCGCAAAAACCGGAGCGGATCCGGCCTGCGGAACAGGCCACCGCGCAAAAACCGGAGCGGATGCGGCCCGCGGAACGGGCCGCCGCGCAAAAACCGGAGCGGATCGGGGCCGCCGCGCAAAAACCGGACTGGCTCCGGCCCGCGGAACGGGACGCCGCGCAAATATCGGACAGGATCGGGGCCGCCGTGCAAAAACCGGACCGGCTCCGGCCCGCGGAACGGGCCGCCGCGCAAAAACCGGACCGGCTCGGTGCCGCCGCGCAAAAACCGGAGCGGATCCGGCCCGCGGAACGGGCCGCCGCGCAAAAACCGGACCGGATCCGGCCCGCGGAACGGGCCGCCGCGCAAAAATCGGACCGGAATGGGGCCGCCGCGCAAAAACCGGACCGGATCCGGCCCGCGGAATGGGCCGCCGCGCAAAAACTGGAGCGGATCGGGGCCACCGCGCAAAAACCGGAGCGGATCCGGCCCGCGGAACGGGCCGCCGCGCAAAAACCGGAGCGGATCGGGGCCGCCGCGCAAAAACCGGAGAGGATCCGGCCCGCGGAATGGGCCGCGGTGCAAAAACCGGACCGGATCGGGGCCGCCGTGCAAAAACCGGACCGGCTCCGGCCCGCGGAACGGGCCGCCGCGCAAAAACCGGACCGGATGCGGCCCACGGAACGGGCCGCCGCGCAAAAACCGGATCGGATCGGGGCCGCCGCGCAAAAACCGGAGCGGATCCGGCCCGCGGAACGGGCCGCCGCGCAAAAACCGGACCGGATCGGGGCCGCCGTGCAAAAACCGGAGCTGATCCGGCCCGCGGAACGGACCGCCGCGCAAAAACCGGAGCGGATCGGGGCCGCCGCGCAAAAACCGGAGCGGATGCGGCCCGCGGAACGGGCCGCCGCGCAAATATCGGACCGGATCGGAGCCACCGCGCAAAAACCGGATCGGATCCGGCCCGCGGAACGGGCCGCCGCGCAAAAACCGGACCGGCTCGGTGCCGCCGCGCAAAAACCGGAGCGGATCCGGCCCGCGGAACGGGCCGCCGCGCAAAAACCGGAGCGGATCCGGCCCGCGGAACGGGCCGCCGCGCAAAAACCGGACCGGCTCGGGGCCGCCGCGCAAAAACCGGACCGGATCCGGCCCGCGGAATGGGCCGCCGCGCAAAAACCGGACAGGCTCGGTGCCGCCGCGCAAAAACCGGACCGGCTCCGGCCCGCGGAACGGGCTGCCGCACAAAAACCGGAGCGGATCGGGGACGCCGCGCAAAAACCGGAGCGGATCCGGCCCGCGGAACGGGCCGCGGCGCAAAAACCGGACCGTATCGGGGCCGCCGCGCAAAAACCGGACCGGGTCGGGGCTGCCGCGCAAAAACCGGAGCCGATCCGGCCTGCGGAACGGGCCACTGCGCAAAAACCGGAGCGGATCCGGCCCGCGGAACGGGCCGCCGCGCAAAAACCGGAGCGGATCGGGGCCACCGCGCAAAAACCGGACCGGATGCGGCCCGCGGAACAGGCCGCCGCGCAAAAACCGGAGCGGATCGGGGCCGCCGCGCAAAAACCGGAGCGGATCCGGCCCGCGGAACGGGCCGCCGCGCAAAAACCGGACCGGCTCGGGGCCACCGCGCAAAAACCGGACCGGATTGGGTCCGCCGCGCAAAAACCGGAGCGGATGCGGCCCGCGGAACGGGCCGCCGCGCAAAAACCGGACCGTATCGGGGCCGCCGCGCAAAAACCGGAGCGGATCCGGCCCGCGGAACGGGCCGCCGCGCAAAAATCGGACCGGAATGGGGCCGCCGCGCAAAAACCGGACCGGATCCGGCCCGCGGAATGGGCCGCCGCGCAAAAACTGGAGCGGATCGGGGCCACCGCGCAAAAACCGGAGCGGATGCGGCCCGCGGAACGGGCCGCCGCGCAAAAACCGGAGCGGATCGGGGCCGCCGCGCAAAAACCGGAGAGGATCCGGCCCGCGGAATGGGCCGCGGCGCAAAAACCGGACAGGATCGGGGCCGCCGTGCAAAAACCGGACCGGCTCCGGCCCGCGGAACGGGCCGCCGCGCAAAAACCGGACCGGATGCGGCCCACGAAACGGGCCGCCGCGCAAAAACCGGATCGGATCGGGGCCGCCGCGCAAAAAGCGGAGCGGATCCGGCCCGCGGAACGGGCCGCCACGCAAAAACCGGAGCGGATCGGGGCCGCCGTGCAAAAACCGGACCGGCTCCGGCCCGCGGAACGGGCTGCCGCGCAAAAACCGGACCGGATCGGGGCCGCCGCGCAAAAACCGGAGCGGATCCGGCCCGCGGAACGGGCCGCCGCACAAAAACCGGACAGGATCGGGGCTGCCGCGCAAAAACCGGAGCGGATCGGGGCCTCCGCGCAAAAACCGGAGCGGATCCGGCCCGCAGAACGGGCCGCCGCGCAAAAACCGGAGCGGATCCGGCCCGCGGAACGGGCCGCCGCACAAAAACCGGACCGGCTCGGGGCCGCCGCGCAAAAACCGGAGCGGATCCGGCCCGCGGAACAGGCCGCCGCGCAAAAATCGGACCGGATCGGGGCCGCCGCGCAAAAACCGGACCGGATCCGGCCCGCGGAATGGGCCGCCGCGCAAAAACTGGAGCGGATCGGGGCCACCGCGCAAAAACCGGAGCGGATCCGGCCCGCGGAACGGGCCGCCGCGCAAAAACCGGAGCGGATCGGGGCCGCCGCGCAAAAACCGGAGAGGATCCGGCCCGCGGAATGGGCCGCGGCGCAAAAACCGGAGCGGATCGGGGCCGCCGTGCAAAAACCGGACCGGCTCCGGCCCGCGGAACGGGCCGCCGCGCAAAAACCGGACCGGATGCGGCCCACGGAACGGGCCGCCGCGCAAAAACCGGAGCGGATCGGGGCCGCCGCGCAAAAACCGGACCAGATCCGGCCCGCGGAACGGGCCGCCGCACAAAAACCGGACAGGATCGGGGCTGCCGCGCAAAAACCGGAGCGGATCGGGGCCTCCGCGCAAAAACCGGAGCGGATCCGGCCCGCAGAACGGGCCGCCGCGCAAAAACCGGAGCGGATCGGGGCCGCCGCGCAAAAACCGGACCGGATCCAGCCCGCGAACGGGCCACCGCGCAAAAACCGGAGCGGATGATGCCCGCGGAAGGGGCCGCCGCTCAAAAACCGGACCGGCTCGGGGCCGCCGCGCAAAAACCGGAGCGGATCTGGCCCGCGGAACGGGCTGCCGCGCACAAAAACCGGACCGGCTCGGGGCCGCCGCGCAAAAACCGGAGCGGATCCGGCCCGCGGAACAGGCCACCTCGCAAAAATCGGACCGGATCGGGGCCGCCGCGCAAAAACCGGAGCGGATGCGGCCCGCGGAACGGGCCGCCGCGCAAAAACCGGAGCGGATCGGGGCCGCCGCGCAAAAACCGGACCGGCTCCGGCCCGCGGAACGGGCCGCCGCGCAAATATCGGAGCGGATCGGAGCCACCGCGCAAAAACCGGATCGGATCCGGCCCGCGGAACGGGCCGCCGCGCAAAAACCGGACCGGATCCGGCCCGCGGAAAGGGCCTCCGGGCAAAAACCGGACCGGATAGGAGCCGCCGCGCAAAAACCGGACCGGATCCGGCCCGCGGAAGGGGCCGCCGCGCAAAAACCGGACAGGATCGGGGCCGCTGCGCAAAAACCGGACCGGGTCGGGGCTGCCGCGCAAAAACCGGAGCGGATCCGGCCCGCGGAACGGGCCACCGCGCAAAAAGCGGAGCGGATCCGGCCCGCGGAACGGGCCGCCGCGCAAAAACCGGACCGGCTCGGGGCCACCGCGCAAAAACCGGACCGGATGCGGCCCGCGGAACAGGCCGCCGCGCAAAAACCGGACCGGCTCGGGGCCGCCGCGCAAAAACCGGAGCGGATCCGGCCCGCGGAACGGGCTGCCGCGCAAAAACCGGACCGGCTCGGGGCCACCGCGCAAAAACCGGACCGGATTGGGTCCGCCGCGCAAAAACCGGAGCGGATCCGGCCCGCGGAACGGGCCGCCGCGCAAAAACCGGACCGGATCGGGGCCGCCGCGCAAAAACCGGAGCGGATCCGGCCCGCGGAACGGGCCGCCGCACAAAAACCGGACCGGCTCGGGGCCGCCGCGCAAAAACCGGACCGGATCCGGCCCGCGGAACGGGCCGCCGCGCAAAAATCGGACCGGAATGGGGCCGCCGCGCAAAAACCGGACCGGATCCGGCCCGCGGAACGGGCCGCCGCGCAAAAACTGGAGCGGATCGGGGCCACCGCGCA
This sequence comes from Phalacrocorax carbo, assembly GCF_963921805.1. Taxonomy (NCBI): domain Eukaryota; kingdom Metazoa; phylum Chordata; class Aves; order Suliformes; family Phalacrocoracidae; genus Phalacrocorax; species Phalacrocorax carbo. The sequence continues at coordinate 349,260 of NW_026990446.1, read as the reverse complement.
AAAACCGGACCGGATGCGGCCCGCGGAACGGGCCGCCGCGCAAAAACCGGAGCGGATCGGGGCCGCCGCGCAAAAACCGGATCGGATGCGGCCCGCGGAATGGGCCGCGGCGCAAAAACCGGACAGGATCGGGGCCGCCGTGCAAAAACCGGACCGGCTCCGGCCCGCGGAACGGGCCGCCGCGCAAAAACCGGACAGGATGCGGCCCACGGAACGGGCCGCCGCGCAAAAACCGGATCGGATCGGGGCCGCCGCGCAAAAACCGGACCGGATCCGGCCCGCGGAACGGGCCGCCGCGCAAAAACCTGACCGGATCGGGGCCGCCGTGCAAAAACCGGAGCGGATCTGGCCCGCGGAACGGACCGCCGCGCAAAAACCGGACCGGATCGGGGCCGCCGCGCAAAAACCGGACCGGATCCGGCCCGCGGAACGGGCCGCCGCACAAAAACCGGACAGGATCGGGGCTGCCGCGCAAAAACCGGAGCGGATCGGGGCCTCCGCGCAAAAACCGGAGCGGATCCGGCCCGCAGAACGGGCCGCCGCGCAAAAACCGGAGCAGCTCCGGCCCGCGGAACGGGCCGCCGCACAAAAACCGGACCGGCTCGGGGCCGCCGCGCAAAAACCGGAGCGGATCCGGCTCGCGGAACGGGCCGCCGCGCAAAAATCGGACCGGATCGGGGCCGCCGCGCAAAAACCGGACCGGATCCGGCCCGCGGAATGGGCCGCCGCGCAAAAACTGGAGCGGATCGGGGCCACCGCGCAAAAACCGGAGCGGATCCGGCCCGCGGAACGGGCCGCCGCGCAAAAACCGGAGCGGATCGGGGCCGCCGCGCAAAAACTGGAGAGGATCCGGCCCGCGGAATGGGCCGCGGCGCAAAAACCGGACAGGATCGGGGCCGCCGTGCAAAAACCGGACCGGCTCCGGCCCGCGGAACGGGCCGCCGCGCAAAAACCGGACCGGATGCGGCCCACGGAACGGGCCGCCGCGCAAAAACCGGAGCGGCTCGGGGCCGCCGCGCAAAAACCGGACCAGATCCGGCCCGCGGAACGGGCCGCCGCACAAAAACCGGACAGGATCTGGGCTGCCGCGCAAAAACCGGAGCGGATCGGGGCCTCCGCGCAAAAACCGGAGCGGATCCGGCCCGCAGAACGGGCCACCGCGCAAAAACCGGAGCGGATGATGCCCGCGGAACGGGCCGCCGCGCAAAAACCGGAGCGGATCGGGGCCGCCGCGCAAAAACCGGAGCGGATCTGGCCCGCGGAACGGGCTGCCGCGCAAAAACCGGACAGGATCGGGGCTGCCGCGCAAAAACCGTAGCGGATCGGGGCCTCCACGCAAAAACCGGAGCGGATCCGGCCCGCAGAACGGGCCGCCGCGCAAAAACCGGAGCGGATCGGGGCCGCCGCGCAAAAACCGGACCGGATCCAGCCCGCGGAACGGGCCACCGCGCAAAAACCGGAGCGGATGATGCCCGCGGAACGGGCCGCCGCGCAAAAACCGGACCGGCTCGGGGCCGCCGCGCAAAAACCGGAGCGGATCTGGCCCGCGGAACGGGCTGCCGCGCACAAAAACCGGACCGGCTCGGGGCCGCCGCGCAAAAACCGGAGCGGATCCGGCCCGCGGAACAGGCCGCCTCGCAAAAATCGGACCGGATCGGGGCCGCCGCGCAAAAACCGGAGCGGATGCGGCCCGCGGAACGGGCCGCCGCGCAAAAACCGGAGCGGATCGGGGCCGCCGCGCAAAAACCGGAGCGGATGCGGCCCGCGGAACGGGCCGCCGCGCAAATATCGGACCGGATCGGAGCCACCGCGCAAAAACCGGATCGGATCCAGCCCGCGGAACGGGCCGCCGCGCAAAAACCGGACCGGCTCGGTGCCGCCGCGCAAAAACCGGAGCGGATCCGGCCCGTGGAACGGGCCGCCGCGCAAAAACCAGACCGGATCCGGCCCGCGGAAAGGGCCTCCGGGCAAAAACCGGACCGGATAGGAGCCGCCGCGCAAAAACCGGAGAGGATCCGGCCCGCGGAACGGGCCGCGGCGCAAAAACTGGACAGGATCGGGGCCGCCGTGCAAAAACCGGACCGGCTCCGGCCCGCGGAACGGGCCGCCGCGCAAAAACCGGACCGGATGCGGCCCACGGAACGGGCCGCCGCGCAAAAACCGGAGCGGATCGGGGCCGCCGCGCAAAAACCGGACCAGATCCGGCCCGCGGAACGGGCCGCCGCACAAAAACCGGACAGGATCGGGGCTGCCGCGCAAAAACCGGAGAGGATCGGGGCCTCCGCGCAAAAACCGGACCGGCTCCGGCCCGCAGAACGGGCCACCGCGCAAAAACCGGAGCGGATGATGCCCGCGGAACGGGCCGCCGCGCAAAAACCGGACAGGATCGGGGCCGCCGCGCAAAAACCGGAGCGGATCCGGCCCGCGGAACAGGCCGCCTCGCAAAAATCGGACCGGATCGGGGCCGCCGCGCAAAAACCGGAGCGGATGCGGCCCGCGGAACGGGCCGCCGCGCAAAAACCGGAGCGGATCGGAGCCACCGCGCAAAAACCGGAGAGGATCCGGCCCGCGGAACGGGCCGCCGCGCAAAAACCGGACCGGCTCGGTGCCGCCGCGCAAAAACCGGAGCTGATCCGGCCCGCGGAACGGGCCGCCGCGCAAAAACCGGACCGGATCCGGCCCGCGGAAAGGGCCTCCGGGCAAAAACCGGACCGGATCGGAGCCGCCGCGCAAAAACCGGAGCGGATCCGGCCCGCGGAACGGGCCGCCGCGCAAAAACCGGACAGGATCGGGGCCGCCGCGCAAAAACTGGAGCGGATCCGGCCCGCGGAACGGGCCGCCGCGCAAAAACCGGACCGGCTCGGGGCCGCCGCGCAAAAACCGGAGCGGATCCGGCCCGCGGAACGGGCCGCCGCGCAAAAACCGGACCGGCTCGGGGCCGCCGCGCAAAAACCGGAGCGGATGCGGCCCGCGGAACGGGCCGCCGCGCAAAAACCGGAGCGGATCGGGGCCGCCGCGCAAAAACCGGACCGGATCCGGCCCGCGGAACGGGCCGCCGCGCAAAAACCGGACAGGATCGGGGCCGCCGCGCAAAAACCGGAGCGGATCCGGCCCGCGGAACGGGCCGCGGCGCAAAAACCGGACTGGATGCGGCCCACGGAACGGGCCGCCGGGCAAAAACCGGACCGGATCGGAGCCACCGCGCAAAAACCGGAGCGGATCCGGCCCGCGGAACGGGCCGCCGCGCAAAAACCGGAGAGGATCGGGGCCGCCGCGCAAAAACCGGAGCGGATCCGGCCCGCGGAACGGGCCGCCGCGCAAAAACCGGACAGGCTCGAGGCCGCCGCGCAAAAACCGGAGCGGATCCGGCCCGCGGAACGGGCCGCCGCGCAAAAACCGGACAGGATCGGGGCCGCCGCGCAAAAACCGCAGCGGATCCAGCCCGCGGAACGGGCCGCCGCGGAAAAACCAGACCGGATCGGGGCCGCCGCGCAAAAACCGGACCGGATCCGGCCCGCAGAACGGGCCGCCGCGCAAAAACCGGAGCGGATCGTGTCCGCCGCGCAAAAACCGGAGCGGATCCAGCCCGCGGAACGGGCCGCCGCGCAAAAACCGGACCGGGTCGGGGCCGCCGCGCAAAAACCGGAGCGGATCCGGCCCGCGGAACGGGCCGCCGCGCAAAAACCGGAGCGGATGCGGCCCACGGAACGGGCCGCCGCGCAAAAACCGGAGCGGATCGGGGCCGCCGCGCAAAAACCGGACCGGCTCCGGCCCGCGGAACGGGCCGCCGCGCAAATATCGGACCGGATCGGAGCCACCGCGCAAAAACCGGATCGGATCCGGCCCGCGGAACGGGCCGCCGCGCAAAAACCGGACCGGATCCGGCCCGCGGAAAGGGCCTCCGGGCAAAAACCGGACCGGATAGGAGCCGCCGCGCAAAAACCGGACCGGATCCGGCCCGCGGAAGGGGCCGCCGCGCAAAAACCGGACAGGATCGGGGCCGCTGCGCAAAAACCGGACCGGGTCGGGGCTGCCGCGCAAAAACCGGAGCGGATCCGGCCCGCGGAACGGGCCACCGCGCAAAAAGCGGAGCGGATCCGGCCCGCGGAACGGGCCGCCGCGCAAAAACCGGACCGGCTCGGGGCCACCGCGCAAAAACCGGACCGGATGCGGCCCGCGGAACAGGCCGCCGCGCAAAAACCGGACCGGCTCGGGGCCGCCGCGCAAAAACCGGAGCGGATCCGGCCCGCGGAACGGGCTGCCGCGCAAAAACCGGACCGGCTCGGGGCCACCGCGCAAAAACCGGACCGGATTGGGTCCGCCGCGCAAAAACCGGAGCGGATCCGGCCCGCGGAACGGGCCGCCGCACAAAAACCGGACCGGATCGGGGCCGCCGCGCAAAAACCGGAGCGGATCCGGCCCGCGGAACGGGCCGCCGCACAAAAACCGGACCGGCTCGGGGCCGCCGCGCAAAAACCGGAGCGGATCCGGCCCGCGGAACGGGCCGCCGCGCAAAAATCGGACCGGAATGGGGCCGCCGCGCAAAAACCGGACCGGATCCGGCCCGCGGAATGGGCCGCCGCGCAAAAACTGGAGCGGATCGGGGCCACCGCGCAAAAACCGGACCGGATGCGGCCCGCGGAACGGGCCGCCGCGCAAAAACCGGAGCGGATCGGGGCCGCCGCGCAAAAACCGGATCGGATGCGGCCCGCGGAATGGGCCGCGGCGCAAAAACCGGACAGGATCGGGGCCGCCGTGCAAAAACCGGACCGGCTCCGGCCCGCGGAACGGGCCGCCGCGCAAAAACCGGACAGGATGCGGCCCACGGAACGGGCCGCCGCGCAAAAACCGGATCGGATCGGGGCCGCCGCGCAAAAACCGGAGCGGATCCGGCCCGCGGAACGGGCCGCCGCGCAAAAACCTGACCGGATCGGGGCCGCCGTGCAAAAACCGGAGCGGATCTGGCCCGCGGAACGGACCGCCGCGCAAAAACCGGACCGGATCGGGGCCGCCGCGCAAAAACCGGACCGGATCCGGCCCGCGGAACGGGCCGCCGCACAAAAACCGGACAGGATCGGGGCTGCCGCGCAAAAACCGGAGCGGATCGGGGCCTCCGCGCAAAAACCGGAGCGGATCCGGCCCGCAGAACGGGCCGCCGCGCAAAAACCGGAGCGGCTCCGGCCCGCGGAACGGGCCGCCGCACAAAAACCGGACCGGATCGGGGCCGCCGCGCAAAAACCGGAGCGGATCCGGCTCGCGGAACGGGCCGCCGCGCAAAAATCGGACCGGATCGGGGCCGCCGCGCAAAAACCGGACCGGATCCGGCCCGCGGAATGGGCCGCCGCGCAAAAACTGGAGCGGATCGGGGCCACCGCGCAAAAACCGGAGCGGATCCGGCCCGCGGAACGGGCCGCCGCGCAAAAACCGGAGCGGATCGGGGCCGCCGCGCAAAAACTGGAGAGGATCCGGCCCGCGGAATGGGCCGCGGCGCAAAAACCGGACAGGATCGGGGCCGCCGTGCAAAAACCGGACCGGCTCCGGCCCGCGGAACGGGCCGCCGCGCAAAAACCGGACCGGATGCGGCCCACGGAACGGGCCGCCGCGCAAAAACCGGAGCGGCTCGGGGCCGCCGCGCAAAAACCGGACCAGATCCGGCCCGCGGAACGGGCCGCCGCACAAAAACCGGACAGGATCTGGGCTGCCGCGCAAAAACCGGAGCGGATCGGGGCCTCCGCGCAAAAACCGGAGCGGATCCGGCCCGCAGAACGGGCCACCGCGCAAAAACCGGAGGGGATGATGCCCGCGGAACGGGCCGCCGCGCAAAAACCGGAGCGGATCGGGGCCGCCGCGCGAAAACCGGAGCGGATCTGGCCCGCGGAACGGGCTGCCGCGCAAAAACCGGACAGGATCGGGGCTGCCGCGCAAAAACCGGAGCGGATCGGGGCCTCCACGCAAAAACCGGAGCGGATCCGGCCCGCAGAACGGGCCGCCGCGCAAAAACCGGAGCGGATCGGGGCCGCCGCGCAAAAACCGGACCGGATCCAGCCCGCGGAACGGGCCACCGCGCAAAAACCGGAGCGGATGATGCCCGCGGAACGGGCCGCCGCGCAAAAACCGGACCGGCTCGGGGCCGCCGCGCAAAAACCGGAGCGGATCTGGCCCGCGGAACGGGCTGCCGCGCACAAAAACCGGACCGGCTCGGGGCCGCCGCGCAAAAACCGGAGCGGATCCGGCCCGCGGAACAGGCCGCCTCGCAAAAATCGGAGCGGATCGGGGCCGCCGCGCAAAAACCGGAGCGGATGCGGCCCGCGGAACGGGCCGCCACGCAAAAACCGGAGCGGATCGGGGCCGCCGCGCAAAAACCGGAGCGGATGCGGCCCGCGGAACGGGCCGCCGCGCAAATATCGGACCGGATCGGAGCCACCGCGCAAAAACCGGATCGGATCCAGCCCGCGGAACGGGCCGCCGCGCAAAAACCGGACCGGCTCGGTGCCGCCGCGCAAAAACCGGAGCGGATCCGGCCCGTGGAACGGGCCGCCGCGCAAAAACCAGACCGGATCCGGCCCGCGGAAAGGGCCTCCGGGCAAAAACCGGACCGGATAGGAGCCGCCGCGCAAAAACCGGAGCGGATCCGGCCCGCGGAACGGGCCGCCGCGCAAAAACCGGACAGGATCGGGGCCGCTGCGCAAAAACCGGACCGGGTCGGGGCTGCCGCGCAAAAACCGGAGCGGATCCGGCCTGCGGAACGGGCCACCGCGCAAAAACCGGAGCGGATCCGGCCCGCGGAACGGGCTGCCGCGCAAAAACCGGACCGGCTCGGGGCCACCGCGCAAAAACCGGACCGGATGCGGCCCGCGGAACAGGCCGCCGCGCAAAAACCGGACCGGCTCGGGGCCGCCGCGCAAAAACCGGAGCGGATCCGGCCCGCGGAACGGGCCGCCGCGCAAAAACCGGACCGGCTCGGGGCCACCGCGCAAAAACCGGACCGGATTGGGTCCGCCGCGCAAAAACCGGAGCGGATCCGGCCCGCGGAACGGGCCGCCGCGCAAAAACCGGACCGTATCGGGGCCGCCGCGCAAAAACCGGAGCGGATCCGGCCCGCGGAACGGGCCGCCGCGCAAAAACCGGACCGGATCGGGGCCGCCGTGCAAAAACCGGAGCGGATCTGGCCCGCGGAACGGACCGCCGCGCAAAAACCGGACCGGATCGGGGCCGCCGCGCAAAAACCGGAGCGGATCCGGCCCGCGGAACGGGCCGCCGCACAAAAACCGGACAGGATCGGGGCTGCCGCGCAAAAACCGGAGCGGATCGGGGCCTCCGCGCAAAAACCGGAGCGGATCCGGCCCGCAGAACGGGCCGCCGCGCAAAAACCGGAGCGGATCCGGCCCGCGGAACGGGCCGCCGCACAAAAACCGGACCGGCTCGGGGCCGCCGCGCAAAAACCGGAGCGGATCCGGCCCGCGGAACGGGCCGCCGCGCAAAAACCGGAGCGGATCGGGGCCGCCGCGCAAAAACCGGAGCGGATCCGGCCCGCGGAATGGGCCGCTGCGCAAAAACTGGAGCGGATCGGGGCCACCGCGCAAAAACCGGAGCGGATCCGGCCCGCGGAACGGGCCGCCGCGCAAAAACCGGAGCGGATCGGGGCCGCCGCGCAAAAACCGGAGAGGATCCGGCCCGCGGAACGGGCCGCGGCGCAAAAACCGGACAGGATCGGGGCCGCCGTGCAAAAACCGGACCGGCTCCGGCCCGCGGAACGGGCCGCCGCGCAAAAACCGGACCGGATGCGGCCCACGGAACGGGCCGCCGCGCAAAAACCGGAGCGGATCGGGGCCGCCGCGCAAAAACCGGACCAGATCCGGCCCGCGGAACGGGCCGCCGCACAAAAACCGGACAGGATCGGGGCTGCCGCGCAAAAACCGGAGAGGATCGGGGCCTCCGCGCAAAAACCGGACCGGCTCCGGCCCGCAGAACGGGCCACCGCGCAAAAACCGGAGCGGATGATGCCCGCGGAACGGGCCGCCGCGCAAAAACCGGACAGGATCGGGGCCGCCGCGCAAAAACCGGAGCGGATCCGGCCCGCGGAACAGGCCGCCTCGCAAAAATCGGACCGGATCGGGGCCGCCGCGCAAAAACCGGAGCGGATGCGGCCCGCGGAACGGGCCGCCGCGCAAAAACCGGAGCGGATCGGAGCCACCGCGCAAAAACCGGAGAGGATCCGGCCCGCGGAACGGGCCGCCGCGCAAAAACCGGACCGGCTCGGTGCCGCCGCGCAAAAACCGGAGCTGATCCGGCCCGCGGAACGGGCCGCCGCGCAAAAACCGGACCGGATCCGGCCCGCGGAAAGGGCCTCCGGGCAAAAACCGGACCGGATCGGAGCCGCCGCGCAAAAACCGGAGCGGATCCGGCCCGCGGAACGGGCCGCCGCGCAAAAACCGGACAGGATCGGGGCCGCCGCGCAAAAACTGGAGCGGATCCGGCCCGCGGAACGGGCCGCCGCGCAAAAACCGGACCGGCTCGGGGCCGCCGCGCAAAAACCGGAGCGGATCCGGCCCGCGGAACGGGCCGCCGCGCAAAAACCGGACCGGCTCGGGGCCGCCGCGCAAAAACCGGAGCGGATGCGGCCCGCGGAACGGGCCGCCGCGCAAAAACCGGAGCGGATCGGGGCCGCCGCGCAAAAACCGGAGCGGATCCGGCCCGCGGAACGGGCCGCCGCGCAAAAACCGGACAGGATCGGGGCCGCCGCGCAAAAACCGGAGCGGATCCGGCCCGCGGAACGGGCCGCGGCGCAAAAACCGGACTGGATGCGGCCCACGGAACGGGCCGCCGGGCAAAAACCGGACCGGATCGGAGCCACCGCGCAAAAACCGGAGCGGATCCGGCCCGCGGAACGGGCCGCCGCGCAAAAACCGGAGAGGATCGGGGCCGCCGCGCAAAAACCGGAGCGGATCCGGCCCGCGGAACGGGCCGCCGCGCAAAAACCGGACAGGCTCGAGGCCGCCGCGCAAAAACCGGAGCGGATCCGGCCCGCGGAACGGGCCGCCGCGCAAAAACCGGACAGGATCGGGGCCGCCGCGCAAAAACCGCAGCGGATCCAGCCCGCGGAACGGGCCGCCGCGGAAAAACCAGACCGGATCGGGGCCGCCGCGCAAAAACCGGACCGGATCCGGCCCGCAGAACGGGCCGCCGCGCAAAAACCGGAGCGGATCGTGTCCGCCGCGCAAAAACCGGAGCGGATCCAGCCCGCGGAACGGGCCGCCGCGCAAAAACCGGACCGGGTCGGGGCCGCCGCGCAAAAACCGGAGCGGATCCGGCCCGCGGAACGGGCCGCCGCGCAAAAACCGGAGCGGATGCGGCCCACGGAACGGGCCGCCGCGCAAAAACCGGAGCGGATCGGGGCCGCCGCGCAAAAACCGGACCGGCTCCGGCCCGCGGAACGGGCCGCCGCGCAAATATCGGACCGGATCGGAGCCACCGCGCAAAAACCGGATCGGATCCGGCCCGCGGAACGGGCCGCCGCGCAAAAACCGGACCGGATCCGGCCCGCGGAAAGGGCCTCCGGGCAAAAACCGGACCGGATAGGAGCCGCCGCGCAAAAACCGGACCGGATCCGGCCCGCGGAAGGGGCCGCCGCGCAAAAACCGGACAGGATCGGGGCCGCTGCGCAAAAACCGGACCGGGTCGGGGCTGCCGCGCAAAAACCGGAGCGGATCCGGCCCGCGGAACGGGCCACCGCGCAAAAAGCGGAGCGGATCCGGCCCGCGGAACGGGCCGCCGCGCAAAAACCGGACCGGCTCGGGGCCACCGCGCAAAAACCGGACCGGATGCGGCCCGCGGAACAGGCCGCCGCGCAAAAACCGGACCGGCTCGGGGCCGCCGCGCAAAAACCGGAGCGGATCCGGCCCGCGGAACGGGCTGCCGCGCAAAAACCGGACCGGCTCGGGGCCACCGCGCAAAAACCGGACCGGATTGGGTCCGCCGCGCAAAAACCGGAGCGGATCCGGCCCGCGGAACGGGCCGCCGCACAAAAACCGGACCGGATCGGGGCCGCCGCGCAAAAACCGGAGCGGATCCGGCCCGCGGAACGGGCCGCCGCACAAAAACCGGACCGGCTCGGGGCCGCCGCGCAAAAACCGGAGCGGATCCGGCCCGCGGAACGGGCCGCCGCGCAAAAATCGGACCGGAATGGGGCCGCCGCGCAAAAACCGGACCGGATCCGGCCCGCGGAATGGGCCGCCGCGCAAAAACTGGAGCGGATCGGGGCCACCGCGCAAAAACCGGACCGGATGCGGCCCGCGGAACGGGCCGCCGCGCAAAAACCGGAGCGGATCGGGGCCGCCGCGCAAAAACCGGATCGGATGCGGCCCGCGGAATGGGCCGCGGCGCAAAAACCGGACAGGATCGGGGCCGCCGTGCAAAAACCGGACCGGCTCCGGCCCGCGGAACGGGCCGCCGCGCAAAAACCGGACAGGATGCGGCCCACGGAACGGGCCGCCGCGCAAAAACCGGATCGGATCGGGGCCGCCGCGCAAAAACCGGAGCGGATCCGGCCCGCGGAACGGGCCGCCGCGCAAAAACCTGACCGGATCGGGGCCGCCGTGCAAAAACCGGAGCGGATCTGGCCCGCGGAACGGACCGCCGCGCAAAAACCGGACCGGATCGGGGCCGCCGCGCAAAAACCGGACCGGATCCGGCCCGCGGAACGGGCCGCCGCACAAAAACCGGACAGGATCGGGGCTGCCGCGCAAAAACCGGAGCGGATCGGGGCCTCCGCGCAAAAACCGGAGCGGATCCGGCCCGCAGAACGGGCCGCCGCGCAAAAACCGGAGCGGCTCCGGCCCGCGGAACGGGCCGCCGCACAAAAACCGGACCGGATCGGGGCCGCCGCGCAAAAACCGGAGCGGATCCGGCTCGCGGAACGGGCCGCCGCGCAAAAATCGGACCGGATCGGGGCCGCCGCGCAAAAACCGGACCGGATCCGGCCCGCGGAATGGGCCGCCGCGCAAAAACTGGAGCGGATCGGGGCCACCGCGCAAAAACCGGAGCGGATCCGGCCCGCGGAACGGGCCGCCGCGCAAAAACCGGAGCGGATCGGGGCCGCCGCGCAAAAACTGGAGAGGATCCGGCCCGCGGAATGGGCCGCGGCGCAAAAACCGGACAGGATCGGGGCCGCCGTGCAAAAACCGGACCGGCTCCGGCCCGCGGAACGGGCCGCCGCGCAAAAACCGGACCGGATGCGGCCCACGGAACGGGCCGCCGCGCAAAAACCGGAGCGGCTCGGGGCCGCCGCGCAAAAACCGGACCAGATCCGGCCCGCGGAACGGGCCGCCGCACAAAAACCGGACAGGATCTGGGCTGCCGCGCAAAAACCGGAGCGGATCGGGGCCTCCGCGCAAAAACCGGAGCGGATCCGGCCCGCAGAACGGGCCACCGCGCAAAAACCGGAGCGGATGATGCCCGCGGAACGGGCCGCCGCGCAAAAACCGGAGCGGATCGGGGCCGCCGCGCGAAAACCGGAGCGGATCTGGCCCGCGGAACGGGCTGCCGCGCAAAAACCGGACAGGATCGGGGCTGCCGCGCAAAAACCGGAGCGGATCGGGGCCTCCACGCAAAAACCGGAGCGGATCCGGCCCGCAGAACGGGCCGCCGCGCAAAAACCGGAGCGGATCGGGGCCGCCGCGCAAAAACCGGACCGGATCCAGCCCGCGGAACGGGCCACCGCGCAAAAACCGGAGCGGATGATGCCCGCGGAACGGGCCGCCGCGCAAAAACCGGACCGGCTCGGGGCCGCCGCGCAAAAACCGGACCGGATCCGGCCCGCGGAATGGGCCGCCGCGCAAAAACTGGAGCGGATCGGGGCCACCGCGCAAAAACCGGAGCGGATCCGGCCCGCGGAACGGGCCGCCGCGCAAAAATCGGACCGGATCGGGGCCGCCGCGCAAAAACCGGACCGGATCCGGCCCGCGGAATGGGCCGCCGCGCAAAAACTGGAGCGGATCGGGGCCACCGCGCAAAAACCGGAGCGGATCCGGCCCGCGGAACGGGCCGCCGCGCAAAAACCGGAGCGGATCGGGGCCGCCGCGCAAAAACTGGAGAGGATCCGGCCCGCGGAATGGGCCGCGGCGCAAAAACCGGACAGGATCGGGGCCGCCGTGCAAAAACCGGACCGGCTCCGGCCCGCGGAACGGGCCGCCGCGCAAAAACCGGACCGGATGCGGCCCACGGAACGGGCCGCCGCGCAAAAACCGGAGCGGCTCGGGGCCGCCGCGCAAAAACCGGACCAGATCCGGCCCGCGGAACGGGCCGCCGCACAAAAACCGGACAGGATCTGGGCTGCCGCGCAAAAACCGGAGCGGATCGGGGCCTCCGCGCAAAAACCGGAGCGGATCCGGCCCGCAGAACGGGCCACCGCGCAAAAACCGGAGCGGATGATGCCCGCGGAACGGGCCGCCGCGCAAAAACCGGAGCGGATCGGGGCCGCCGCGCGAAAACCGGAGCGGATCTGGCCCGCGGAACGGGCTGCCGCGCAAAAACCGGACAGGATCGGGGCTGCCGCGCAAAAACCGGAGCGGATCGGGGCCTCCACGCAAAAACCGGAGCGGATCCGGCCCGCAGAACGGGCCGCCGCGCAAAAACCGGAGCGGATCGGGGCCGCCGCGCAAAAACCGGACCGGATCCAGCCCGCGGAACGGGCCACCGCGCAAAAACCGGAGCGGATGATGCCCGCGGAACGGGCCGCCGCGCAAAAACCGGACCGGCTCGGGGCCGCCGCGCAAAAACCGGAGCGGATCTGGCCCGCGGAACGGGCTGCCGCGCACAAAAACCGGACCGGCTCGGGGCCGCCGCGCAAAAACCGGAGCGGATCCGGCCCGCGGAACAGGCCGCCTCGCAAAAATCGGAGCGGATCGGGGCCGCCGCGCAAAAACCGGAGCGGATGCGGCCCGCGGAACGGGCCGCCACGCAAAAACCGGAGCGGATCGGGGCCGCCGCGCAAAAACCGGAGCGGATGCGGCCCGCGGAACGGGCCGCCGCGCAAATATCGGACCGGATCGGAGCCACCGCGCAAAAACCGGATCGGATCCAGCCCGCGGAACGGGCCGCCGCGCAAAAACCGGACCGGCTCGGTGCCGCCGCGCAAAAACCGGAGCGGATCCGGCCCGTGGAACGGGCCGCCGCGCAAAAACCAGACCGGATCCGGCCCGCGGAAAGGGCCTCCGGGCAAAAACCGGACCGGATAGGAGCCGCCGCGCAAAAACCGGAGCGGATCCGGCCCGCGGAACGGGCCGCCGCGCAAAAACCGGACAGGATCGGGGCCGCTGCGCAAAAACCGGACCGGGTCGGGGCTGCCGCGCAAAAACCGGAGCGGATCCGGCCTGCGGAACGGGCCACCGCGCAAAAACCGGAGCGGATCCGGCCCGCGGAACGGGCTGCCGCGCAAAAACCGGACCGGCTCGGGGCCACCGCGCAAAAACCGGACCGGATGCGGCCCGCGGAACAGGCCGCCGCGCAAAAACCGGACCGGCTCGGGGCCGCCGCGCAAAAACCGGAGCGGATCCGGCCCGCGGAACGGGCCGCCGCGCAAAAACCGGACCGGCTCGGGGCCACCGCGCAAAAACCGGACCGGATTGGGTCCGCCGCGCAAAAACCGGAGCGGATCCGGCCCGCGGAACGGGCCGCCGCGCAAAAACCGGACCGTATCGGGGCCGCCGCGCAAAAACCGGACCGGATGCGGCCCGCGGAACGGGCCGCCGCACAAAAACCGGACCGGCTCGGGGCCGCCGCGCAAAAACCGGAGCGGATCCGGCCCGCGAAACGGGCCGCCGCGCAAAAATCGGACCGGAATGGGGCCGCCGCGCAAAAACCGGACCGGATCCGGCCCGCGGAATGGGCCGCCGCGCAAAAACTGGAGCGGATCGGGGCCACCGCGCAAAAACCGGAGCGGATCCGGCCCGCGGAACTGGCCGCCGCGCAAAAACCGGAGCGGATCGGGGCCGCCGCGCAAAAACCGGAGAGGATCCGGCCCGCGGAATGGGCCGCGGCGCAAAAACCGGACAGGATCGGGGCCGCCGTGCAAAAACCGGACCGGCTCCGGCCCGCGGAACGGGCCGCCGCGCAAAAACCGGACCGGATGCGGCCCACGGAACGGGCCGCCGCACAAAAACCGGATCGGATCGGGGCCGCCGCGCAAAAACCGGAGCGGATCCGGCCCGCGGAACGGGCCGCCGCGCAAAAACCGGACCGGATCGGGGCCGCCGTGCAAAAACCGGAGCGGATCTGGCCCGCGGAACGGACCGCCGCGCAAAAACCGGACCGGATCGGGGCCGCCGCGCAAAAACCGGAGCGGATGCGGCCCGCGGAACGGGCCGCCGCACAAAAACCGGACAGGATCGGGGCTGCCGCGCAAAAACCGGAGCGGATCGGGGCCTCCGCGCAAAAACCGGAGCGGATCCGGCCCGCAGAACGGGCCGCCGCGCAAAAACCGGAGCGGATCCGGCCCGCGGAACGGGCCGCCGCACAAAAACCGGACCGGCTCGGGGCCGCCGCGCAAAAACCGGAGCGGATCCGGCCCGCGGAACGGGCCGCCGCGCAAAAATCGGACCGGATCGGGGCCGCCGCGCAAAAACCGGAGCGGATCCGGCCCGCGGAATGGGCCGCTGCGCAAAAACTGGAGCGGATCGGGGCCACCGCGCAAAAACCGGAGCGGATCCGGCCCGCGGAACGGGCCGCCGCGCAAAAACCGGAGCGGATCGGGGCCGCCGCGCAAAAACCGGAGAGGATCCGGCCCGCGGAACAGGCCGCGGCGCAAAAACCGGACAGGATCGGGGCCGCCGTGCAAAAACCGGACCGGCTCCGGCCCGCGGAACGGGCCGCCGCGCAAAAACCGGACCGGATGCGGCCCACGGAACGGGCCGCCGCGCAAAAACCGGAGCGGATCGGGGCCGCCGCGCAAAAACCGGACCAGATCCGGCCCGCGGAACGGGCCGCCGCACAAAAACCGGACAGGATCGGGGCTGCCGCGCAAAAACCGGAGCGGATCGGGGCCTCCGCGCAAAAACCGGACCGGCTCCGGCCCGCAGAACGGGCCACCGCGCAAAAACCGGAGCGGATGATGCCCGCGGAACGGGCCGCCGCGCAAAAACCGGACAGGATCGGGGCCGCCGCGCAAAAACCGGAGCGGATCCGGCCCGCGGAACAGGCCGCCTCGCAAAAATCGGACCGGATCGGGGCCGCCGCGCAAAAACCGGAGCGGATGCGGCCCGCGGAACGGGCCGCCGCGCAAAAACCGGAGCGGATCGGAGCCACCGCGCAAAAACCGGAGAGGATCCGGCCCGCGGAACGGGCCGCCGCGCAAAAACCGGACCGGCTCGGTGCCGCCGCGCAAAAACCGGAGCTGATCCGGCCCGCGGAACGGGCCGCCGCGCAAAACCGGACCGGATCCGGCCCGCGGAAAGGGCCTCCGGGCAAAAACCGGACCGGATCGGAGCCACCGCGCAAAAACCGGAGCGGATCCGGCCCGCGGAACGGGCCGCCGCGCAAAAACCGGACAGGATCGGGGCCGCCGCGCAAAAACTGGAGCGGATCCGGCCCGCGGAACGGGCCGCCGCGCAAAAACCGGACCGGCTCGGGGCCGCCGCGCAAAAACCGGAGCGGATCCGGCCCGCGGAACGGGCCGCCGCGCAAAAACCGGACCGGCTCGGGGCCGCCGCGCAAAAACCGGAGCGGATGCGGCCCGCGGAACGGGCCGCCGCGCAAAAACCGGAGCGGATCGGGGCCGCCGCGCAAAAACCGGACCGGATCCGGCCCGCGGAACGGGCCGCCGCGCAAAAACCGGACAGGATCGGGGCCGCCGCGCAAAAACCGGAGCGGATCCGGCCCGCGGAACGGGCCGCGGCGCAAAAACCGGACTGGATGCGGCCCACGGAACGGGCCGCCGGGCAAAAACCGGACCGGATCGGAGCCACCGCGCAAAAACCGGAGCGGATCCGGCCCGCGGAACGGGCCGCCGCGCAAAAACCGGAGAGGATCGGGGCCGCCGCGCAAAAACCGGAGCGGATCCGGCCCGCGGAACGGGCCGCCGCGCAAAAACCGGACAGGCTCGAGGCCGCCGCGCAAAAACCGGACCGGATCCGGCCCGCGGAACGGGCCGCCGCGCAAAAACCGGACAGGATCGGGGCCGCCGCGCAAAAACCGCAGCGGATCCAGCCCGCGGAACGGGCCGCCGCGGAAAAACCAGACCGGATCGGGGCCGCCGCGCAAAAACCGGACCGGATCCGGCCCGCAGAACGGGCCGCCGCGCAAAAACCGGAGCGGATCGTGTCCGCCGCGCAAAAACCGGAGCGGATCCAGCCCGCGGAACGGGCCGCCGCGCAAAAACCGGACCGGCTCGGGGCCGCCGCGCAAAAACCGGAGCGGATCCGGCCCGCGGAACGGGCCGCCGCGCAAAAACCGGAGCGGATCCGGCCCGCGGAACGGGCCGCCGCGCAAAAACCGGACCGGATCGGGGCCGCCGCGCAAAAACCGGAGCGGATCCGGCCCGTGGAACGGGCCGCCGCGCAAAAACCGGACAGGCTCGGGGCCGCCGCGCAAAAACCGGAGCGGCTCCGGCCCGCGGAACGGGCTGCCGCACAAAAACCGGACTGGATCGGGGACGCCGCGCAAAAACCGGAGCGGGTCCGGCCCGCGGAACGGGCCGCCGCGCAAAAACCGGACAGGATCGGGGCCGCCGCGCAAAAAACCGGAGCGGATCCGGCCCGCGGAACGGGCCGCGGCGCAAAAACCGGAGCGGATCGGGACCGCCGCGCAAAAACCGGACCGGGTCGGGGCTGCCGCGCAAAAACCGGAGCGGATCCGGCCTGCGGAACGGGCCACCGCGCAAAAACCGGAGCGGATCCGGCCCGCGGAACGGGCCGCCGCGCAAAAACCGGACCGGCTCGGGGCCACCGCGCAAAAACCGGACCGGATGCGGCCCGCGGAACAGGCCGCCGCGCAAAAACCGGACCGGCTCGGGGCCGCCGCGCAAAAACCGGAGCGGATGCGGCCCACGGAACGGGCCGCCGCGCAAAAACCGGACCGGCTCGGGGCCACCGCGCAAAAACCGGACCGGATTGGGTCCGCCGCGCAAAAACCGGAGCGGATGCGGCCCGCGGAACGGGCCGCCGCGCAAAAACCGGAGCGGATCGGGGCCGCCGCGCAAAAACCGGAGCGGATCCGGCCCGCGGAATGGGCCGCCGCACAAAAACCGGACCGGCTCGGGGCCGCCGCGCAAAAACCGGAGCGGATCCGGCCCGCGGAACAGGCCGCCGCGCAAAAATCGGACCGGATCGGGGCCGCCGCGCAAAAACCGGACCGGATCCGGCCCGCGGAATGGGCCGCCGCGCAAAAACTGGAGCGGATCGGGGCCACCGCGCAAAAACCGGAGCGGATCCGGCCCGCGGAACGGGCCGCCGCGCAAAAACCGGAGTGGATCGGGGCCGCCGCGCAAAAACCGGAGAGGATCCGGCCCGTGGAATGGGCCGCGGCGCAAAAACCGGACAGGATCGGGGCCGCCGTGCAAAAACCGGACCGGCTCCGCCCCGCGGAACGGGCCGCCGCGCAAAAACCGGACCGGATGCGGCCCACGGAACGGGCCGCCGCGCAAAAACCGGATCGGATCGGGGCCGCCGCGCAAAAACCGGAGCGGATCCGGCCCGCGGAACGGGCCGCCGCGCAAAAACCGGACCGGATCGGGGCCGCCGCGCAAAAACCGGACCAGATCCGCCCCGCGGAACGGGCCGCCGCACAAAAACCGGACAGGATCGGGGCTGCCGCGCAAAAACCGGAGCGGATCGGGGCCTCCGCGCAAAAGCCGGAGCGGATCCGGCCCGCAGAACGGGCCGCCGCGCAAAAACCGGAGCGGATCGGGGCCGCCGCGCAAAAACCGGACCGGATCCAGCCCGCGGAACGGGCCACCGCGCAAAAACCGGAGCGGATGATGCCCGTGGAACGGGCCGCCGCGCAAAAACCGGACCGGCTCGGGGCCGCCGCGCAAAAACCGGAGCGGATCTGGCCCGCGGAACAGGCCGCCTCGCAAAAATCGGACCGGATCGGGGCCGCCGCGCAAAAACCGGAGCGGATGCGGCCCGCGGAACGGGCCGCCGCGCAAAAACCGGAGCGGCTCGGGGCAACTGCGCAAAAACCGGAGCGGATCCGGCCCGCGGAACGGGCCGCCGCGCAAAAACCGGAGCGGCTCGTTGCCGCCGCGCAAAAACCGGAGCGGATCCGGCCCGCGGAACGGGCCGCCGCGCAAAAATCGGACCGGATCGGGGCCGCCGCGCAAAAACCGCACCGGATGCGGCCCGCGGAACGGGCCGCCGCGCAAATATCGGACCGGATCGGAGCCACCGCGCAAAAACCGGAGCGGATCCGGCCCGCGGAACGGGCCGCGCAAGAACCGGACCGGATCGGGGCCGCCGTGCAAAAACCGGAGCGGATCCGGCCCGTGGAACGGGCCGCCGCGGAAAAACCGGAGCGGATCGGGGCCGCCGCGCAAAAACCGGAGCGGATCCGGCCTGCGGAACGGGCCGCCGCGCAAAAACCGGAGCGGATCGGGGCCACCGCGCAAAAACCGGAGCGGATCCGGCCCGCGGAAAGGGCCTCCGGGCAAAAACCGGACCGGATCGGAGCCGCCGCGCAAAAACCGGAGCGGATCCGGCCCGCGGAACGGGCCGCCGCGCAAAAACCGGACAGGATCGGGGCCGACGCGCAAAAACTGGAGCGGATCCGGCCCGCGGAACGGGCCGCCGCGCAAAAACTGGACCGGCTCGGGGCCGCCGCGCAAAAACCGGAGCGGATCCGGCCCGCGGAACGGGCCGCCGCGCAAAAACCGGACCGGCTCGGGGCCGCCGCGCAAAAACCGGACCGGATGCGGCCCACGGAACGGGCCGCCGCGCAAAAACCGGAGCGGATCGGGGCCGCCGCGCAAAAACCGGACCAGATCCGGCCCGCGGAACGGGCCGCCGCACAAAAACCGGACAGGATCGGGGCTGCCGCGCAAAAACCGGAGCGGATCGGGGCCTCCGCGCAAAAACCGGACCGGCTCCGGCCCGCAGAACGGGCCACCGCGCAAAAACCGGAGCGGATGATGCCCGCGGAACGGGCCGCCGCGCAAAAACCGGACAGGATCGGGGCCGCCGCGCAAAAACCGGAGCGGATCCGGCCCGCGGAACAGGCCGCCTCGCAAAAATCGGACCGGATCGGGGCCGCCGCGCAAAAACCGGAGCGGATGCGGCCCGCGGAACGGGCCGCCGCGCAAAAACCGGAGCGGATCGGAGCCACCGCGCAAAAACCGGAGAGGATCCGGCCCGCGGAACGGGCCGCCGCGCAAAAACCGGACCGGCTCGGTGCCGCCGCGCAAAAACCGGAGCTGATCCGGCCCGCGGAACGGGCCGCCGCGCAAAACCGGACCGGATCCGGCCCGCGGAAAGGGCCTCCGGGCAAAAACCGGACCGGATCGGAGCCACCGCGCAAAAACCGGAGCGGATCCGGCCCGCGGAACGGGCCGCCGCGCAAAAACCGGACAGGATCGGGGCCGCCGCGCAAAAACTGGAGCGGATCCGGCCCGCGGAACGGGCCGCCGCGCAAAAACCGGACCGGCTCGGGGCCGCCGCGCAAAAACCGGAGCGGATCCGGCCCGCGGAACGGGCCGCCGCGCAAAAACCGGACCGGCTCGGGGCCGCCGCGCAAAAACCGGAGCGGATGCGGCCCGCGGAACGGGCCGCCGCGCAAAAACCGGAGCGGATCGGGGCCGCCGCGCAAAAACCGGACCGGATCCGGCCCGCGGAACGGGCCGCCGCGCAAAAACCGGACAGGATCGGGGCCGCCGCGCAAAAACCGGAGCGGATCCGGCCCGCGGAACGGGCCGCGGCGCAAAAACCGGACTGGATGCGGCCCACGGAACGGGCCGCCGGGCAAAAACCGGACCGGATCGGAGCCACCGCGCAAAAACCGGAGCGGATCCGGCCCGCGGAACGGGCCGCCGCGCAAAAACCGGAGAGGATCGGGGCCGCCGCGCAAAAACCGGAGCGGATCCGGCCCGCGGAACGGGCCGCCGCGCAAAAACCGGACAGGCTCGAGGCCGCCGCGCAAAAACCGGACCGGATCCGGCCCGCGGAACGGGCCGCCGCGCAAAAACCGGACAGGATCGGGGCCGCCGCGCAAAAACCGCAGCGGATCCAGCCCGCGGAACGGGCCGCCGCGGAAAAACCAGACCGGATCGGGGCCGCCGCGCAAAAACCGGACCGGATCCGGCCCGCAGAACGGGCCGCCGCGCAAAAACCGGAGCGGATCGTGTCCGCCGCGCAAAAACCGGAGCGGATCCAGCCCGCGGAACGGGCCGCCGCGCAAAAACCGGACCGGCTCGGGGCCGCCGCGCAAAAACCGGAGCGGATCCGGCCCGCGGAACGGGCCGCCGCGCAAAAACCGGAGCGGATCCGGCCCGCGGAACGGGCCGCCGCGCAAAAACCGGACCGGATCGGGGCCGCCGCGCAAAAACCGGAGCGGATCCGGCCCGTGGAACGGGCCGCCGCGCAAAAACCGGACAGGCTCGGGGCCGCCGCGCAAAAACCGGAGCGGCTCCGGCCCGCGGAACGGGCTGCCGCACAAAAACCGGACTGGATCGGGGACGCCGCGCAAAAACCGGAGCGGGTCCGGCCCGCGGAACGGGCCGCCGCGCAAAAACCGGACAGGATCGGGGCCGCCGCGCAAAAACCGGAGCGGATCCGGCTCGCGGAACGGGCCGCGGCGCAAAAACCGGAGCGGATCGGGACCGCCGCGCAAAAACCGGACCGGGTCGGGGCTGCCGCGCAAAAACCGGAGCGGATCCGGCCTGCGGAACGGGCCACCGCGCAAAAACCGGAGCGGATCCGGCCCGCGGAACGGGCCGCCGCGCAAAAACCGGACCGGCTCGGGGCCACCGCGCAAAAACCGGACCGGATGCGGCCCGCGGAACAGGCCGCCGCGCAAAAACCGGACCGGCTCGGGGCCGCCGCGCAAAAACCGGAGCGGATGCGGCCCACGGAACGGGCCGCCGCGCAAAAACCGGACCGGCTCGGGGCCACCGCGCAAAAACCGGACCGGATTGGGTCCGCCGCGCAAAAACCGGAGCGGATGCGGCCCGCGGAACGGGCCGCCGCGCAAAAACCGGAGCGGATCGGGGCCGCCGCGCAAAAACCGGAGCGGATCCGGCCCGCGGAATGGGCCGCCGCACAAAAACCGGACCGGCTCGGGGCCGCCGCGCAAAAACCGGAGCGGATCCGGCCCGCGGAACAGGCCGCCGCGCAAAAATCGGACCGGATCGGGGCCGCCGCGCAAAAACCGGACCGGATCCGGCCCGCGGAATGGGCCGCCGCGCAAAAACTGGAGCGGATCGGGGCCACCGCGCAAAAACCGGAGCGGATCCGGCCCGCGGAACGGGCCGCCGCGCAAAAACCGGAGTGGATCGGGGCCGCCGCGCAAAAACCGGAGAGGATCCGGCCCGTGGAATGGGCCGCGGCGCAAAAACCGGACAGGATCGGGGCCGCCGTGCAAAAACCGGACCGGCTCCGCCCCGCGGAACGGGCCGCCGCGCAAAAACCGGACCGGATGCGGCCCACGGAACGGGCCGCCGCGCAAAAACCGGATCGGATCGGGGCCGCCGCGCAAAAACCGGAGCGGATCCGGCCCGCGGAACGGGCCGCCGCGCAAAAACCGGACCGGATCGGGGCCGCCGCGCAAAAACCGGACCAGATCCGCCCCGCGGAACGGGCCGCCGCACAAAAACCGGACAGGATCGGGGCTGCCGCGCAAAAACCAGAGCGGATCGGGGCCTCCGCGCAAAAGCCGGAGCGGATCCGGCCCGCAGAACGGGCCGCCGCGCAAAAACCGGAGCGGATCGGGGCCGCCGCGCAAAAACCGGACCGGATCCAGCCCGCGGAACGGGCCACCGCGCAAAAACCGGAGCGGATGATGCCCGTGGAACGGGCCGCCGCGCAAAAACCGGACCGGCTCGGGGCCGCCGCGCAAAAACCGGAGCGGATCTGGCCCGCGGAACAGGCCGCCTCGCAAAAATCGGACCGGATCGGGGCCGCCGCGCAAAAACCGGAGCGGATGCGGCCCGCGGAACGGGCCGCCGCGCAAAAACCGGAGCGGCTCGGGGCAACTGCGCAAAAACCGGAGCGGATCCGGCCCGCGGAACGGGCCGCCGCGCAAAAACCGGAGCGGCTCGTTGCCGCCGCGCAAAAACCGGAGCGGATCCGGCCCGCGGAACGGGCCGCCGCGCAAAAATCGGACCGGATCGGGGCCGCCGCGCAAAAACCGCACCGGATGCGGCCCGCGGAACGGGCCGCCGCGCAAATATCGGACCGGATCGGAGCCACCGCGCAAAAACCGGAGCGGATCCGGCCCGCGGAACGGGCCGCGCAAGAACCGGACCGGATCGGGGCCGCCGTGCAAAAACCGGAGCGGATCCGGCCCGTGGAACGGGCCGCCGCGGAAAAACCGGAGCGGATCGGGGCCGCCGCGCAAAAACCGGAGCGGATCCGGCCTGCGGAACGGGCCGCCGCGCAAAAACCGGAGCGGATCGGGGCCACCGCGCAAAAACCGGAGCGGATCCGGCCCGCGGAAAGGGCCTCCGGGCAAAAACCGGACCGGATCGGAGCCGCCGCGCAAAAACCGGAGCGGATCCGGCCCGCGGAACGGGCCGCCGCGCAAAAACCGGACAGGATCGGGGCCGCCGCGCAAAAACTGGAGCGGATCCGGCCCGCGGAACGGGCCGCCGCGCAAAAACCGGACCGGCTCGGGGCCGCCGCGCAAAAACCGGAGCGGATCCGGCCCGCGGAACGGGCCGCCGCGCAAAAACCGGACCGGCTCGGGGCCGCCGCGCAAAAACCGGAGCGGATGCGGCCCGCGGAACGGGCCGCCGCGCAAAAACCGGAGCGGATCGGGGCCGCCGCGCAAAAACCGGACCGGATCCGGCCCGCGGAACGGGCCGCCGCGCAAAAACCGGACAGGATCGGGGCCGCCGCGCAAAAACCGGAGCGGATCCGGCCCGCGGAACGGGCCGCGGCGCAAAAACCGGACTGGATGCGGCCCACGGAACGGGCCGCCGGGCAAAAACCGGACCGGATCGGAGCCACCGCGCAAAAACCGGAGCGGATCCGGCCCGCGGAACGGGCCGCCGCGCAAAAACCGGAGAGGATCGGGGCCGCCGCGCAAAAACCGGAGCGGATCCGGCCCGCGGAACGGGCCGCCGCGCAAAAACCGGACAGGCTCGAGGCCGCCGCGCAAAAACCGGACCGGATCCGGCCCGCGGAACGGGCCGCCGCGCAAAAACCGGACAGGATCGTGTCCGCCGCGCAAAAACCGGAGCGGATCCAGCCCGCGGAACGGGCCGCCGCGCAAAAACCGGACCGGGTCGGGGCCGCCGCGCAAAAACCGGAGCGGATCCGGCCCGCGGAACGGGCCGCCGCGCAAAAACCGGAGCGGATCCGGCCCGCGGAACGGGCCGCCGCGCAAAAACCGGACCGGATCGGGGCCGCCGCGCAAAAACCGGAGCGGATCCGGCCCGTGGAACGGGCCGCCGCGCAAAAACCGGACAGGCTCGGGGCCGCCGCGCAAAAACCGGAGCGGCTCCGGCCCGCGGAACGGGCTGCCGCACAAAAACCGGACTGGATCGGGGACGCCGCGCAAAAACCGGAGCGGGTCCGGCCCGCGGAACGGGCCGCCGCGCAAAAACCGGACAGGATCGGGGCCGCCGCGCAAAAACCGGAGCGGATCCGGCCCGCGGAACGGGCCGCGGCGCAAAAACCGGAGCGGATCGGGACCGCCGCGCAAAAACCGGACCGGGTCGGGGCTGCCGCGCAAAAACCGGAGCGGATCCGGCCTGCGGAACGGGCCACCGCGCAAAAACCGGAGCGGATCCGGCCCGCGGAACGGGCCGCCGCGCAAAAACCGGACCGGCTCGGGGCCACCGCGCAAAAACCGGACCGGATGCGGCACGCGGAACAGGCCGCCGCGCAAAAACCGGACCGGCTCGGGGCCGCCGCGCAAAAAACGGAGCGGATGCGGCCCACGGAACGGGCCGCCGCGCAAAAACCGGACCGGCTCGGGGCCACCGCGCAAAAACCGGACCGGATTGGGTCCGCCGCGCAAAAACCGGAGCGGATGCGGCCCGCGGAACGGGCCGCCGCGCAAAAACCGGAGCGGATCGGGGCCGCCGCGCAAAAACCGGAGCGGATCCGGCCCGCGGAATGGGCCGCCGCACAAAAACCGGACCGGCTCGGGGCCGCCGCGCAAAAACCGGAGCGGATCCGGCCCGCGGAACAGGCCGCCGCGCAAAAATCGGACCGGATCGGGGCCGCCGCGCAAAAACCGGACCGGCTCCGCCCCGCGGAACGGGCCGCCGCGCAAAAACCGGACCGGATGCGGCCCACGGAACGGGCCGCCGCGCAAAAACCGGATCGGATCGGGGCCGCCGCGCAAAAACCGGAGCGGATCCGGCCCGCGGAACGGGCCGCCGCGCAAAAACCGGACCGGATCGGGGCCGCCGCGCAAAAACCGGACCAGATCCGGCCCGCGGAACGGGCCGCCGCACAAAAACCGGACAGGATCGGGGCTGCCGCGCAAAAACCGGAGCGGATCGGGGCCTCCGCGCAAAAGCCGGAGCGGATCCGGCCCGCAGAACGGGCCGCCGCGCAAAAACCGGAGCGGATCGGGGCCGCCGCGCAAAAACCGGACCGGATCCAGCCCGCGGAACGGGCCACCGCGCAAAAACCGGAGCGGATGATGCCCGTGGAACGGGCCGCCGCGCAAAAACCGGACCGGCTCGGGGCCGCCGCGCAAAAACCGGAGCGGATCTGGCCCGCGGAACAGGCCGCCTCGCAAAAATCGGACCGGATCGGGGCCGCCGCGCAAAAACCGGAGCGGATGCGGCCCGCGGAACGGGCCGCCGCGCAAAAACCGGAGCGGCTCGGGGCAACTGCGCAAAAACCGGAGCGGATCCGGCCCGCGGAACGGGCCGCCGCGCAAAAACCGGAGCGGCTCGTTGCCGCCGCGCAAAAACCGGAGCGGATCCGGCCCGCGGAACGGGCCGCCGCGCAAAAATCGGACCGGATCGGGGCCACCGCGCAAAAACCGCACCGGATGCGGCCCGCGGAACGGGCCGCCGCGCAAATATCGGACCGGATCGGAGCCGCCGCGCAAAAACCGGAGCGGATCCGGCCCGCGGAACGGGCTGCGCAAGAACCGGACCGGATCGGGGCCGCCGTGCAAAAACCGGAGCGGATCCGGCCCGTGGAACGGGCCGCCGCGGAAAAACCGGAGCGGATCGGGGCCGCCGCGCAAAAACCGGAGCGGATCCGGCCTGCGGAACGGGCCGCCGCGCAAAAACCGGAGCGGATCGGGGCCACCGCGCAAAAACCGGAGCGGATCCGGCCCGCGGAACGGGCCGCCGCGCAAAAACCGGAGCGGATCGGGGCCGCCGCGCAAAAACCGGAGCGGATCCGGCCCGCGGAACAGGCCGCCGCGCAAAAATCGGACCGGATCGGGGCCGCCGCGCAAAAACCGGACCGGATGCGGCCCGCGGAACGGGCCGCCGCGCAAAAACCGGACCGGCTCGGGGCCGCCGCGCAAAAACCGGAGCGGATCCGGACCGCGGAACGGGCCGCCGCGCAAAAACCGGACCGGCACGGGGCAACTGCGCAAAAACCGGACCGGATGCGGCCCGCGGAACGGGCCGCCGCGCAAAAACCGGAGCGGATCGGGGCCGCCGTGCAAAAACCGGACCGGCTCCAGCCCGCGGAACGGGCTGCCGCACAAAAACCGTACGGGATCGGGGCCGCCGCGCAAAAACCGGACCGGATCCGACCCGCGGAACGGGCCACCGCGCAAAAACCGGACCGGATCGGGGCCGCCGCGCAAAAACCGGACCGGATGCGGCCCGCGGAACTTCCGCCGAGCAAATATCGGACCGGAGCGGAGCCACCGCGCAAAAACCGGATCGGATCCGGCCCGCGGAACGGGCCGCCGCGCAAAAACCGGACCGGCTCGGTGCCGCCGCGCAAAAACCGGAGCGGATCCGGCCCGCGGAACGGGCCGCCGCGCAAAAACCGGACCGGATCCGGCCCGCGGAAAGGGCCTCCGGGCAAAAACCGGACCGGATAGGAGCCGCCGCGCAAAAACCGGACCGGATCCGGCCCGCGGAACGGGCCGCCGCGCAAAAACCGGACAGGATCGGGGCCGCCGCGCAAAAACTGGAGCGGATCCGGCCCGCGGAACGGGCCGCCGCGCAAAAACCGGACCGGCTCGGGGCCGCCGCGCAAAAACCGGAGCGGATCCGGCCCGCGGAACGGGCCGCCGCGCAAAAACCGGACCGGCTCGGGGCTGCCGCGCAAAAACCGGAGCGGATCCGGCCCGCGGAACGGGCCGCCGCGCAAAAACCGGAGCGGATCGGGGCCACCGCGCAAAAACCGGAGCGGATCCGGCCCGCGGAACGGGCCGCCGCGCAAAAACCGGAGCGGATCGGGGCCGCCGCGCAAAAACCGGAGCGGATCCGGCCCGCGGAACGGGCCGCCGCGCAAAAACCGGACCGTATCGGGGCCGCCGTGCAAAAACCGGAGCGGCTCCGGCCCGCGGAACGGGCTGCCGCAAAAAAACCGGAGCGGATCGGGGCCGCCGCGCAAAAACCGGAGCGGATCCGGCCCGCGGAACGGGCCGCCGCGCAAAAACCGGAGCGGATCGGGGCCGCCGCGCAAAAAACGGAGCGGATCCGGCCCGCGGAACGGGCCGCGGCGCAAAAACCGGAGCGGATCGGGGCCGCCGCGCAAAAACCGGAGCGGATCGGGGCCCCGCGGAACGGGCCGCGGCGCAAAAACCGGAGCGGATGCGGCCCACGGAACGGGCCGCCGGGCAAAAACCGGACCGGATCGGAGCCACCGCGCAAAAACCGGAGCGGATCCTGCCCGCGGAACGGGCCGCCGCGCAAAAACCGGACCGGCTCGGGGCCGCCGCGCCAAAACCGGAGCGGATCCGGCCCGCGGAACGGGCCGCCGCGCAAAAACCGGAGCGGATCGGGGCCGCCGCGCAAAAACCGGACCGGATCCGGCCCGCGGAACGGGCCGCCGCGCAAAAACCGGACAGGATCGGGGCCGCCGTGCAAAAACCGGAGCGGATCCAGCCCGCGGAACGGGCCGCCGCGGAAAAACCAGACCGGATCGGGGCCGCCGCGCAAAAACCGGAGCGGATCCGGCCCGCGGAACGGGCCGCCGCGCAAAAACCGGACCGGCTCGGGGCCGCCGCGCAAAAACCAGACCGGATCCAGCCCGCGGAACGGGCCGCCGCGCAAAAACCGGAGCGGATCGGGGCCGCCGCGCAAAAACCGGAGCGGATCCGGCCTGCGGAACGGGCCGCCGCGCAAAAACCGGACCAGCTCGGGGCCGCCGCGCAAAAACCGGAGCGGATCCGGCCCGCGGAACGGGCCGCCGCGCAAAAACCGGACCGTATCGGGGCCGCCGCGCAAAAACCGGACCGGATGCGGCCCGCGGAACGGGCCGCCGCGCAAAAACCGGAGCGGATCGGGGCCGCCGCGCAAAAACCGGAGCGGATCCGGCCCGCGGAACGGGCCGCCGCGCAAAAACCGGACAGGATCGGGGCCGCCGCGCAAAAACCGGAGCGGATCCGGCCCGCGGAACGGGCCGCGGCGCAAAAACCGGAGCGGATCGGGGCCGCCGCGCAAAAACCGGACCGGATCCGGCCCGCGGAACGGGCCGCCGCGCAAAAACCGGACAGGATCGGGGCCGCCGCGCAAAAACCGGAGCGGATCCGGCCCGCGGAACGGGCCGCGGCGCAAAAACCGGAGCGGATCGGGGCCGCCGCGCAAAAACCGGACCGGATCCGGCCCGCGGAACGGGCCGCCGCGCAAAAACCGGAGCGGATCGGGGCCGCCGCGCAAAAACCGGACCGGATCCGGCCCGCGGAAAGGGCGGCGGCACAAAAACCGGACCGAATAGGGGCCGCCGCGCAAAAACCGGAGCGGATCCGGCCCGCGGAACGGGCCGCCGCGCAAAAACCGGACAGGATCGGGGCCGCCGCGCAAAAACCGGACCGGATCCGGCCCGCGGAACGGGCCGCCGCGCAAAAACCGGACCGGCTCGGGGCCGCCGCGCAAAAACCGGACCGGATCCGGCCCGCGGAACGGGCCGCGGCGCAAAAACCGGACAGGATGGGGGCCGCCGCGCAAAAACCGGAGCGGATCCGGCCCGCGGAACGGGCCGCCGCGCAAAAACCGGACAGGCTCGGATCCGCCGCGCAAAAACCGGAGCGGATGCGGCCCGCGGAACGGGCCACGGCGCAAAAACCGGACAGGATCGGGGCCGCCGCGCAAAAACCGGACCGGCTCGGGGCCGCCGCGCAAAAACCGGAGCGGATCCGGCCCGCGGAACGGGCCGCCGCGCAAAAACCGGACCGGCTCGGGGCCGCCGCGCAAAAACCGGAGCGGATGCGGCCCGCGGAACGGGCCGCCGCGCAAAAACCGGAGCGGATCGGGGCCGCCGCGCAAAAACCGGACCGGATCCGGCCCGCGGAACGGGCCGCCGCGCAAAAACCGGACAGGATCGGGGCCGCCGCGCAAAAACCGGAGCGGATCCGGCCCGCGTAACGGGCCGCGGCGCAAAAACCGGACTGGATGCGGCCCACGGAACGGGCCGCCGGGCAAAAACCGGACCGGATCGGAGCCACCGCGCAAAAACCGGAGCGGATCCGGCCCGCGGAACGGGCCGCCGCGCAAAAACCGGAGAGGATCGGGGCCGCCGCGCAAAAACCGGAGCGGATCCGGCCCGCGGAACGGGCCGCCGCGCAAAAACCGGACAGGCTCGAGGCCGCCGCGCAAAAACCGGACCGGATCCGGCCCGCGGAACGGGCCGCCGCGCAAAAACCGGACAGGATCGGGGCCGCCGCGCAAAAACCGCAGCGGATCCAGCCCGCGGAACGGGCCGCCGCGGAAAAACCAGACCGGATCGGGGCCGCCGCGCAAAAACCGGACCGGATCCGGCCCGCAGAACGGGCCGCCGCGCAAAAACCGGAGCGGATCGGGGCCGCCGTGCAAAAACCGGAGCGGATCCGGCCCGTGGAACGGGCCGCCGCGCAAAAACCGGACCGGCTCGGGGCCGCCGCGCAAAAACCGGAGCGGATCCGGCCCGCGGAACGGGCCGCCGCGCAAAAACCGGAGCGGATCGGGGCCGCCGCGCAAAAACCGGAGCGGATCCGGCCCGCGGAACGGGCCGCCGCGCAAAAACCGGAGCGGATCGGGGCCGCCGCGCAAAAACCGGAGCGGATCCGGCCCGTGGAACGGGCCGCCGCGCAAAAACCGGACAGGCTCGGGGCCGCCGCGCAAAAACCGGAGCGGCTCCGGCCCGCGGAACGGGCTGCCGCACAAAAACCGGAGCGGATCGGGGACGCCGCGCAAAAACCGGAGCGGGTCCGGCCCGCGGAACGGGCCGCCGCGCAAAAACCGGACAGGATCGGGGCCGCCGCGCAAAAACCGGAGCGGATCCGGCCCGCGGAACGGGCCGCGGCGCAAAAACCGGAGCGGATCGGGACCGCCGCGCAAAAACCGGACCGGGTCGGGGCTGCCGCGCAAAAACCGGAGCGGATCCGGCCTGCGGAACGGGCCACCGCGCAAAAACCGGAGCGGATCCGGCCCGCGGAACGGGCCGCCGCGCAAAAACCGGACCGGCTCGGGGCCACCGCGCAAAAACCGGACCGGATGCGGCCCGCGGAACAGGCCGCCGCGCAAAAACCGGACCGGCTCGGGGCCGCCGCGCAAAAACCGGAGCGGATCCAGCCCACGGAACGGGCCGCCGCGCAAAAACCGGACCGGCTCGGGGCCACCGCGCAAAAACCGGACCGGATCGGGGCCGCCGCGCAAAAACCGGAGCGGATGCGGCCCGCGGAATGGGCCGCCGCACAAAAACCGGACCGGCTCGGGGCCGCCGCGCAAAAACCGGAGCGGATCCGGCCCGCGGAACGGGCCGCCGCGCAAAAATCGGACCGGATCGGGGCCGCCGCGCAAAAACCGGACCGGATCCGGCCCGCGGAATGGGCCGCCGCGCAAAAACTGGAGCGGATCGGGGCCACCGCGCAAAAACCGGAGCGGATCCGGCCCGCGGAACGGGCCGCCGCGCAAAAACCGGAGTGGATCGGGGCCGCCGCGCAAAAACCGGAGAGGATCCGGCCCGTGGAATGGGCCGCGGCGCAAAAACCGGACAGGATCGGGGCCGCCGTGCAAAAACCGGACCGGCTCCGGCCCGCGGAAGGGGCCGCCGCGCAAAAACCGGACCGGATGCGGCCCACGGAACGGGCCGCCGCGCAAAAACCGGATCGGATCGGGGCCGCCGCGCAAAAACCGGAGCGGATCCGGCCCGCGGAACGGGCCGCCGCGCAAATACCGGACCGGATCGGGGCCGCCGTGCAAAAACCGGAGCGGATCCGGCCCGCGGAACGGGCCGCCGCGCAAAAACCGGAGCGGATAGGGGCCGCCGCGCAAAAACCGGACCGGCTCGGGGCCACCGCGCAAAAACCGGACCGGATTGGGTCCGCCGCGCAAAAACCGGAGCGGATGCGGCCCGCGGAACGGGCCGCGGCGCAAAAACCGGACCGTATCGGGGCCGCCGCGCAAAAACCGGAGCGGATCCGGCCCGCGGAATGGGCCGCCGCACAAAAACCGGACCGGCTCGGGGCCGCCGCGCAAAAACCGGAGCGGATCCGGCCCGCGGAACGGGCCGCCGCGCAAAAATCGGACCGGATCGGGGCCGCCGCGCAAAAACCGGACCGGATCCGGCCCGCGGAATGGGCCGCCGCGCAAAAACTGGAGCGGATCGGGGCCACCGCGCAAAAACCGGAGCGGATCCGGCCCGCGGAACGGGCCGCCGCGCAAAAACCGGAGTGGATCGGGGCCGCCGCGCAAAAACCGGAGAGGATCCGGCCCGTGGAATGGGCCGCGGCGCAAAAACCGGACAGGATCGGGGCCGCCGTGCAAAAACCGGACCGGCTCCGGCCCGCGGAACGGGCCGCCGCGCAAAAACCGGACCGGATGCGGCCCACGGAACGGGCCGCCGCGCAAAAACCGGATCGGATCGGGGCCGCCGCGCAAAAACCGGAGCGGATCCGGCCCGCGGAACGGGCCGCCGCGCAAATACCGGACCGGATCGGGGCCGCCGTGCAAAAACCGGAGCGGATCCGGCCCGCGGAACGGGCCGCCGCGCAAAAACCGGAGCGGATCGGGGCCGCCGCGCAAAAACCGGACCAGATCCGGCCCGCGGAACGGGCCGCCGCACAAAAACCGGACAGGATCGGGGCTGCCGCGCAAAAACCGGAGCGGATCGGGGCCTCCGCGCAAAAACCGGAGCGGATCCGGCCCGCAGAACGGGCCGCCGCGCAAAAACCGGAGCGGATCGGGGCCGCCGCGCAAAAACCGGACCGGATCCAGCCCGCGGAACGGGCCACCGCGCAAAAACCGGAGCGGATGATGCCCGTGGAACGGGCCGCCGCGCAAAAACCGGACCGGCTCGGGGCCGCCGCGCAAAAACCGGAGCGGATCTGGCCCGCGGAACAGGCCGCCTCGCAAAAATCGGACCGGATCGGGGCCGCCGCGCAAAAACCGGAGCGGATGCGGCCCGCGGAACGGGCCGCCGCGCAAAAACCGGAGCGGATCGGGGCCGCCGCGCAAAAACCGGACCGGATCCGGCCCGCGGAAAGGGCGGCGGCACAAAAACCGGACCGGCTCGGGGCCGCCGCGCAAAAACCGGAGCGGATCCGGCCCGCGGAACGGGCCGCCGCGCAAAAACCGGACAGGATCGGGGCCGCCGCGCAAAAACCGGACCGGATCCGGCCCGCGGAACGGGCCGCCGCGCAAAAACCGGACCGGCTCGGGGCCGCCGCGCAAAAACCGGACCGGATCCGGCCCGCGGAACGGGCCGCGGCGCAAAAACCGGACAGGATGGGGGCCGCCGCGCAAAAACCGGAGCGGATCCGGCCCGCGGAACGGGCCGCCGCGCAAAAACCGGACAGGCTCGGATCCGCCGCGCAAAAACCGGAGCGGATGCGGCCCGCGGAACGGGCCACGGCGCAAAAACCGGACAGGATCGGGGCCGCCGCGCAAAAACCGGACCGGCTCGGGGCCGCCGCGCAAAAACCGGAGCGGATCCGGCCCGCGGAACGGGCCGCCGCGCAAAAACCGGACCGGCTCGGGGCCGCCGCGCAAAAACCGGAGCGGATGCGGCCCGCGGAACGGGCCGCCGCGCAAAAACCGGAGCGGATCGGGGCCGCCGCGCAAAAACCGGACCGGATCCGGCCCGCGGAACGGGCCGCCGCGCAAAAACCGGAGAGGATCGGGGCCGCCGCGCAAAAACCGGAGCGGATCCGGCCCGCGGAACGGGCCGCCGCGCAAAAACCGGACAGGCTCGAGGCCGCCACGCAAAAACCGGAGCGGATCCGGCCCGCGGAACGGGCCGCCGCGCAAAAACCGGACAGGATCGGGGCCGCCGCGCAAAAACCGCAGCGGATCCAGCCCGCGGAACGGGCCGCCGCGGAAAAACCAGACCGGATCGGGGCCGCCGCGCAAAAACCGGACCGGATCCGGCCCGCAGAACGGGCCGCCGCGCAAAAACCGGAGCGGATCGTGTCCGCCGCGCAAAAACCGGAGCGGATCCAGCCCGCGGAACAGGCCGCCGCGCAAAAACCGGACCGGCTCGGGGCCGCCGCGCAAAAACCGGAGCGGATCCGGCCCGCGGAACGGGCCGCCGCGCAAAAACCGGAGCGGATCGGGGCCGCCGCGCAAAAACCGGAGCGGATCCGGCCCGCGGAACGGGCCGCCGCGCAAAAACCGGAGCGGATCGGGGCCGCCGCGCAAAAACCGGAGCGGATCCGGCCCGTGGAACGGGCCGCCGCGCAAAAACCGGACAGGCTCGGGGCCGCCGCGCAAAAACCGGAGCGGCTCCGGCCCGCGGAACGGGCCGCCGCACAAAAACCGGAGCGGATCGGGGACGCCGCGCAAAAACCGGAGCGGGTCCGGCCCGCGGAACGGGCCGCCGCGCAAAAACCGGACAGGATCGGGGCCGCCGCGCAAAAACCGGAGCGGATCCGGCCCGCGGAACGGGCCGCGGCGCAAAAACCGGAGCGGATCGGGACCGCCGCGCAAAAACCGGACCGGGTCGGGGCTGCCGCGCAAAAACCGGAGAGGATCCGGCCCGCGGAACGGGCCACCGCGCAAAAACCGGAGCGGATCCGGCCCGCGGAACGGGCCGCCGCGCAAAAACCGGACCGGCTCGGGGCCACCGCGCAAAAACCGGACCGGATGCGGCCCGCGGAACAGGCCGCCGCGCAAAAACCGGACCGGCTCGGGGCCGCCGCGCAAAAACCGGAGCGGATCCAGCCCACGGAACGGGCCGCCGCGCAAAAACCGGACCGGCTCGGGGCCACCGCGCAAAAACCGGACCGGATTGGGTCCGCCGCGCAAAAACCGGACCGGATCCGGCCCGCGGAATGGGCCGCCGCGCAAAAACTGGAGCGGATCGGGGCCACCGCGCAAAAACCGGAGCGGATCCGGCCCGCGGAACGGGCCGCCGCGCAAAAACCGGAGTGGATCGGGGCCGCCGCGCAAAAACCGGAGAGGATCCGGCCCGTGGAATGGGCCGCGGCGCAAAAACCGGACAGGATCGGGGCCGCCGTGCAAAAACCGGACCGGCTCCGGCCCGCGGAACGGGCCGCCGCGCAAAAACCGGACCGGATGCGGCCCACGGAACGGGCCGCCGCGCAAAAACCGGATCGGATCGGGGCCGCCGCGCAAAAACCGGAGCGGATCCGGCCCGCGGAACGGGCCGCCGCGCAAATACCGGACCGGATCGGGGCCGCCGTGCAAAAACCGGAGCGGATCCGGCCCGCGGAACGGGCCGCCGCGCAAAAACCGGAGCGGATCGGGGCCGCCGCGCAAAAACCGGACCGGCTCGGGGCCACCGCGCAAAAACCGGACCGGATTGGGTCCGCCGCGCAAAAACCGGAGCGGATGCGGCCCGCGGAACGGGCCGCGGCGCAAAAACCGGACCGTATCGGGGCCGCCGCGCAAAAACCGGAGCGGATCCGGCCCGCGGAATGGGCCGCCGCACAAAAACCGGACCGGCTCGGGGCCGCCGCGCAAAAACCGGAGCGGATCCGGCCCGCGGAACGGGCCGCCGCGCAAAAATCGGACCGGATCGGGGCCGCCGCGCAAAAACCGGACCGGATCCGGCCCGCGGAATGGGCCGCCGCGCAAAAACTGGAGCGGATCGGGGCCACCGCGCAAAAACCGGAGCGGATCCGGCCCGCGGAACGGGCCGCCGCGCAAAAACCGGAGTGGATCGGGGCCGCCGCGCAAAAACCGGAGAGGATCCGGCCCGTGGAATGGGCCGCGGCGCAAAAACCGGACAGGATCGGGGCCGCCGTGCAAAAACCGGACCGGCTCCGGCCCGCGGAACGGGCCGCCGCGCAAAAACCGGACCGGATGCGGCCCACGGAACGGGCCGCCGCGCAAAAACCGGATCGGATCGGGGCCGCCGCGCAAAAACCGGAGCGGATCCGGCCCGCGGAACGGGCCGCCGCGCAAATACCGGACCGGATCGGGGCCGCCGTGCAAAAACCGGAGCGGATCCGGCCCGCGGAACGGGCCGCCGCGCAAAAACCGGAGCGGATCGGGGCCGCCGCGCAAAAACCGGACCGGCTCGGGGCCACCGCGCAAAAACCGGACCGGATTGGGTCCGCCGCGCAAAAACCGGAGCGGATGCGGCCCGCGGAACGGGCCGCGGCGCAAAAACCGGACCGTATCGGGGCCGCCGCGCAAAAACCGGAGCGGATCCGGCCCGCGGAATGGGCCGCCGCACAAAAACCGGACCGGCTCGGGGCCGCCGCGCAAAAACCGGAGCGGATCCGGCCCGCGGAACGGGCCGCCGCGCAAAAATCGGACCGGATCGGGGCCGCCGCGCAAAAACCGGACCGGATCCGGCCCGCGGAATGGGCCGCCGCGCAAAAACTGGAGCGGATCGGGGCCACCGCGCAAAAACCGGAGCGGATCCGGCCCGCGGAACGGGCCGCCGCGCAAAAACCGGAGTGGATCGGGGCCGCCGCGCAAAAACCGGAGAGGATCCGGCCCGTGGAATGGGCCGCGGCGCAAAAACCGGACAGGATCGGGGCCGCCGTGCAAAAACCGGACCGGCTCCGGCCCGCGGAACGGGCCGCCGCGCAAAAACCGGACCGGATGCGGCCCACGGAACGGGCCGCCGCGCAAAAACCGGATCGGATCGGGGCCGCCGCGCAAAAACCGGAGCGGATCCGGCCCGCGGAACGGGCCGCCGCGCAAATACCGGACCGGATCGGGGCCGCCGTGCAAAAACCGGAGCGGATCCGGCCCGCGGAACGGGCCGCCGCGCAAAAACCGGAGCGGATCGGGGCCGCCGCGCAAAAACCGGACCAGATCCGGCCCGCGGAACGGGCCGCCGCACAAAAACCGGACAGGATCGGGGCTGCCGCGCAAAAACCGGAGCGGATCGGGGCCTCCGCGCAAAAAACCGGAGCGGATCCGGCCCGCAGAACGGGCCGCCGCGCAAAAACCGGAGCGGATCGGGGCCGCCGCGCAAAAACCGGACCGGATTGGGTCCGCCGCGCAAAAACCGGACCGGATCCGGCCCGCGGAATGGGCCGCCGCGCAAAAACTGGAGCGGATCGGGGCCACCGCGCAAAAACCGGAGCGGATCCGGCCCGCGGAACGGGCCGCCGCGCAAAAACCGGAGTGGATCGGGGCCGCCGCGCAAAAACCGGAGAGGATCCGGCCCGTGGAATGGGCCGCGGCGCAAAAACCGGACAGGATCGGGGCCGCCGTGCAAAAACCGGACCGGCTCCGGCCCGCGGAACGGGCCGCCGCGCAAAAACCGGACCGGATGCGGCCCACGGAACGGGCCGCCGCGCAAAAACCGGATCGGATCGGGGCCGCCGCGCAAAAACCGGAGCGGATCCGGCCCGCGGAACGGGCCGCCGCGCAAATACCGGACCGGATCGGGGCCGCCGTGCAAAAACCGGAGCGGATCCGGCCCGCGGAACGGGCCGCCGCGCAAAAACCGGAGCGGATCGGGGCCGCCGCGCAAAAACCGGACCGGCTCGGGGCCACCGCGCAAAAACCGGACCGGATTGGGTCCGCCGCGCAAAAACCGGAGCGGATGCGGCCCGCGGAACGGGCCGCGGCGCAAAAACCGGACCGTATCGGGGCCGCCGCGCAAAAACCGGAGCGGATCCGGCCCGCGGAATGGGCCGCCGCACAAAAACCGGACCGGCTCGGGGCCGCCGCGCAAAAACCGGAGCGGATCCGGCCCGCGGAACGGGCCGCCGCGCAAAAATCGGACCGGATCGGGGCCGCCGCGCAAAAACCGGACCGGATCCGGCCCGCGGAATGGGCCGCCGCGCAAAAACTGGAGCGGATCGGGGCCACCGCGCAAAAACCGGAGCGGATCCGGCCCGCGGAACGGGCCGCCGCGCAAAAACCGGAGTGGATCGGGGCCGCCGCGCAAAAACCGGAGAGGATCCGGCCCGTGGAATGGGCCGCGGCGCAAAAACCGGACAGGATCGGGGCCGCCGTGCAAAAACCGGACCGGCTCCGGCCCGCGGAACGGGCCGCCGCGCAAAAACCGGACCGGATGCGGCCCACGGAACGGGCCGCCGCGCAAAAACCGGATCGGATCGGGGCCGCCGCGCAAAAACCGGAGCGGATCCGGCCCGCGGAACGGGCCGCCGCGCAAATACCGGACCGGATCGGGGCCGCCGTGCAAAAACCGGAGCGGATCCGGCCCGCGGAACGGGCCGCCGCGCAAAAACCGGAGCGGATCGGGGCCGCCGCGCAAAAACCGGACCGGCTCGGGGCCACCGCGCAAAAACCGGACCGGATTGGGTCCGCCGCGCAAAAACCGGAGCGGATGCGGCCCGCGGAACGGGCCGCGGCGCAAAAACCGGACCGTATCGGGGCCGCCGCGCAAAAACCGGAGCGGATCCGGCCCGCGGAATGGGCGGCGGCACAAAAACCGGACCGGATCGGGGCCGCCGCGCAAAAACCGGAGCGGATCCGGCCCGCGGAACGGGCCGCCGCGCAAAAATCGGACCGGATCGGGGCCGCCGCGCAAAAACCGGACCGGATCCGGCCCGCGGAATGGGCCGCCGCGCAAAAACTGGAGCGGATCGGGGCCACCGCGCAAAAACCGGAGCGGATCCGGCCCGCGGAACGGGCCGCCGCGCAAAAACCGGAGTGGATCGGGGCCGCCGCGCAAAAACCGGAGAGGATCCGGCCCCTGGAATGGGCCGCGGCGCAAAAACCGGACAGGATCGGGGCCGCCGTGCAAAAACCGGACCGGCTCCGGCCCGCGGAACGGGCCGCCGCGCAAAAACCGGACCGGATGCGGCCCACGGAACGGGCCGCCGCGCAAAAACCGGATCGGATCGGGGCCGCCGCGCAAAAACCGGAGCGGATCCGGCCCGCGGAACGGGCCGCCGCGCAAATACCGGACCGGATCGGGGCCGCCGTGCAAAAACCGGAGCGGATCCGGCCCGCGGAACGGGCCGCCGCGCAAAAACCGGAGCGGATCGGGGCCGCCGCGCAAAAACCGGACCAGATCCGGCCCGCGGAACGGGCCGCCGCACAAAAACCGGACAGGATCGGGGCTGCCGCGCAAAAACCGGAGCGGATCGGGGCCTCCCCGCAAAAACCGGAGCGGATCCGGCCCGCAGAACGGGCCGCCGCGCAAAAACCGGAGCGGATCGGGGCCGCCGCGCAAAAACCGGACCGGATCCAGCCCGCGGAACGGGCCACCGCGCAAAAACCGGAGCGGATGATGCCCGTGGAACGGGCCGCCGCGCAAAAACCGGACCGGCTCGGGGCCGCCGCGCAAAAACCGGAGCGGATCTGGCCCGCGGAACAGGCCGCCTCGCAAAAATCGGACCGGATCGGGGCCGCCGCGCAAAAACCGGAGCGGATGTGGCCCGCGGAACGGGCCGCCGCGCAAAAACCGGAGCGGCTCGGGGCAACTGCGCAAAAACCGGACCGGATCCGGCCCGCGGAACGGGCCGCCGCGCAAAAACCGGAGCGGATCGGGGCCGCCGCGCAAAAACCGGACCGGCTCCGGCCCGCGGAACGGGCTGCCGCACAAAAACCGTACGGGATCGGGGCCGCCGCGCAAAAGCGGAGCGGATCCGGCCCGCGGAACGGGCCACCGCGCAAAAACCGGAGCGGCTCGGGGCCGCCGCGCAAAAACCGGAGCGGATGCGGCCCGCGGAACGGGCCGCCGCGCAAAAACCGGACAGGATCGGGGCCGCCGCGCAAAAACCGGAGCGGATGCGGCCCGCGGAACGGGCCGCCGCGCAAATATCGGACCGGATCGGAGCCACCGCGCAAAAACCGGAGCGGATCCGGCCCGCGGAACGGGCCGCGCAAGAACCGGACCGGATCGGGGCCGCCGTGCAAAAACCGGAGCGGATCCGGCCCGTGGAACGGGCCGCCGCGGAAAAACCGGAGCGGATCGGGGCCGCCGCGCAAAAAGCGGAGCGGATCTGGTCTGCGGAACGGGCCGCCGCGCAAAAACCGGAGCGGATCGGGGCCACCGCGCAAAAACCGGAGCGGATCCGGCCCGCGGAACGGGCCGCCGCGCAAAAACCGGAGCGGATCGGGGCCGCCGCGCAAAAACCGGAGCGGATCCGGCCCGCGGAACAGGCCGCCGCGCAAAAATCGGACAGGATCGGGGCCGCCGCGCAAAAACCGGACCGGATGCGGCCCGCGGAACGGGCCGCCGCGCAAAAACCGGAGCGGATCGGGGCCGCCGCGCAAAAACCGGACAGGCTCGGGGCCGCCGCGCAAAAACCGGAGCGGATCCGGACCGCGGAACGGGCCGCCGCGCAAAAACCGGACCGGCACGGGGCAACTGCGCAAAAACCGGACCGGATGCGGCCCGCGGAACGGGCCGCCGCGCAAAAACCGGAGCGGATCGGGGCCGCCGTGCAAAAACCGGACCGGCTCCAGCCCGCGGAACGGGCTGCCGCACAAAAACCGTACGGGATCGGGGCCGCCGCGCAAAAACCGGACCGGATCCGACCCGCGGAACGGGCCACCGCGCAAAAACCGGACCGGCTCGGGGCCGCCGCGCAAAAACCGGACCGGATGCGGCCCGCGGAACTTCCGCCGAGCAAATATCGGACCGGAGCGGAGCCACCGCGCAAAAACCGGATCGGATCCGGCCCGCGGAACGGGCCGCCGCGCAAAAACCGGACCGGCTCGGTGCCGCCGCGCAAAAACCGGAGCGGATCCGGCCCGCGGAACGGGCCGCCGCGCAAAAACCGGACCGGATCCGGCCCGCGGAAAGGGCCTCCGGGCAAAAACCGGACCGGATAGGAGCCGCCGCGCAAAAACCGGAACGGATCCGGCCCGCGGAAGGGGCCGCCGCGAAAAACCGGACAGGATCGGGGCCGCCGCGCAAAAACTGGAGTGGATCCGGCCCGCGGAACGGGCCGCCGCGCAAAAACCGGACCGGCTCGGGGCCGCCGCGCAAAAACCGGAGTGGATCCGGCCCGCGGAACGGGCCGCCGCGCAAAAACCGGACCGGCTCGGGGCCGCCGCGCAAAAACCGGAGCGGATCCGGCCCGCGGAACGGGCCGCCGCGCAAAAAACCGGACCGGCTCGGGGCTGCCGCGCAAAAACCGGAGCGGATCCGGCCCGCGGAACGGGCCGCCGCGCAAAAACCGGAGCGGATCGTGGCCGCCGCGCAAAAACCGGACCGGATCCGGCCCGCGGAACGGGCCGCCGCGCAAAAACCGGAGCGGATCGGGGCCGCCGCGCAAAAACCGGAGCGGATCCGGCCCGCAGAACGGGCCGCCGCGCAAAAACCGGACCGGCTCGGGGCCGCCGCGCAAAAACCGGACTGGATCCAGCCCGCGGAACGGGCCGCCGCGCAAAAACCGGAGCGGATCGGGGCCGCCGCGCAAAAACCGGAGCGGATCCGGCCTGCGGAACGGGCCGCCGCGCAAAAACCGGACCGGCTCGGGGCCGCCGCGCAAAAACCGGAGCGGATGCGGCCCGCGGAACGGTCCGCCGCGCAAAAACCGGAGCGGATCGGGGCCGCCGCGCAAAAACCGGAGCGGATCCGGCCCGCGGAACGGGCCGCCGCGCAAAAACCGGAGCGGATCCGGCCCGCGGAACGGGCCGCCGCGCAAAAACCGGACCGTATCGGGGCCGCCGCGCAAAAACCGGAGCGGATCCGGCCCGCGGAACGGGCCGCGGCGCAAAAACCGGAGCGGATCGGGGCCGCCGCGCAAAAACCGGACCGGATCCTGCCCGCGGAACGGGCCGCCGCGCAAAAACCGGAGCGGATCGGGGCCGCCGCGCAAAAACCGGAGCGGATCCGGCCCGCGGAAAGGGCGGCGGCACAAAAACCGGACCGGCTCGGGGCCGCCGCGCAAAAACCGGAGCGGATCCGGCCCGCGGAACGGGCCGCCGCGCAAAAACCGGACAGGATCGGGGCCGCCGCGCAAAAACCGGAGCGGATCCGGCCCGCGGAACGGGCCGCCGCGCAAAAACCGGACCGGCTCGGGGCCGCCGCGCAAAAACCGGAGCGGATCCGGCCCGCGGAACGGGCCGCGGCGCAAAAACCGGACAGGATGGGGGCCGCCGCGCAAAAACCGGAGCGGATCCGGCCCGCGGAACGGGCCGCCGCGCAAAAACCGGACAGGCTCGGATCCGCCGCGCAAAAACCGGAGCGGATCCGGCCCGCGGAACGGGCCGCGGCGCAAAAACCGGACAGGATCGGGGCCGCCGCGCAAAAACCGGACCGGCTCTGGCCCGCGGAACGGGCCGCCGCACAAAAACCGGAGCGGATCGGGGCCGCCGCGCAAAAACCGGAGCGGATCCGGCCCGCGGAACGGGCCGCCGCGCAAAAACCGGACCGGCTCGGGGCCGCCGCGCAAAAACCGGAGCGGATCCGGCCCGCGGAACGGGCCGCCGCGCAAAAACCGGACAGGATCGGGGCCGCCGCGCAAAAACCGGAGTGGATCCGGCCCGCGGAACGGGCCGCGGCGCAAAAACCGGACCGGCTCCGGCCCACGGAACGGGCCGCCGGGCAAAAACCGGAGCGGATCGGGGCCGCCGCGCAAAAACCGGAGCGGATCCAGCCCGCGGAACGGGCCGCGGCGCAAAAACCGGACAGGATCGGGGCCGCCGCGCAAAAACCGGACCGGCTCCGGCCCGCAGAACGGGCTGCCGCACAAAAACCGGAGCGGATCGGGGCCGCCGCGCAAAAACCGGAGCGGATCCGGCCCGCGGAACGGGCCGCCGCGCAAAAACCGGAGCGGATCGGGGCCACCGCGCAAAAACCGGAGCGGATCCGGCCGGCGGAACGGGCCGCCGCGCAAAAACCGTACGGGATCGGGGCCGCCGCGCAAAAACCGGAGCGGATCCGGCCCGCGGAACGGGCCGCCGCGCAAAAACCGGAGCGGCTCGGGGCCGCCGCGCAAAAACCGGAGCGGATCCGGCCCGTGGAACGGGCCGCCGCGCAAAAACCGGACCGGCTCGGGGCCGCCGCGCAAAAACCGGAGCGGATCCGGCCCGCGGAACGGGCTGCCGCAAAAAAACCGGAGCGGCTCGGGGCCGCCGCGCAAAAACCGGACCGGCTCCGGCCCGCGGAACGGGCTGCCGCACAAAAACCGTACGGGATCAGGGCCGCCGCGCAAAAACCGGAGCGGATCCGGCCCGCGGAACGGGCCGCCGCGCAAAAACCGGAGCGGATCGGGGCCGCCGCGCAAAAACCGGAGCGGATGCGGCCCGCGGAACGGGCCGCCGCGCAAAAATCGGACCGGATCGGGGCCGCCGCGCAAAAACCGGACCGGATGCGGCCCGCGGAACGGGCCGCCGCGCAAATATCGGACCGGATCGGAGCCACCGCGCAAAAACCGGATCGGATGCGGCCCGCGGAACGGGCCGCGCAAAAACCGGACCGGATCGGGGCCGCCGCGCAAAAACCGGAGCGGATCCGGCCCGCAGAACGGGCCGCCGCGCAAAAACCGGACCGGCTCGGGGCCGCCGCGCAAAAACCAGACCGGATCCAGCCCGCGGAACGGGCCGCCGCGCAAAAACCGGAGCGGATCGGGGCCGCCGCGCAAAAACCGGAGCGGATTCGGCCCGCAGAACGGGCCGCCGCGCAAAAACCGGACCGGCTCGGGGCCGCCGCGCAAAAACCGGAGCGGATCCGGCCCGCGGAACGGGCCGCGGCGCAAAAACCGGACTGGCTCGGTGCCGCCGCGCAAAAACCGGAGCGGATCCGGCCCGCGGAACGGGCCGCCGCGCAAAAACCGGACCGGCTCGGGGCCGCCGCGCAAAAACCGGAGCGGATCCGGCCCGCGGAACGGGCCGCCGCGCAAAAACCGGACAGGATCGGGGCCGCCGCGCAAAAACCGGAGTGGATCCGGCCCGCGGAACGGGCCGCGGCGCAAAAACCGGACCGGCTCCGGCCCACGGAACGGGCCGCCGGGCAAAAACCGGAGCGGATCGGGGCCGCCGCGCAAAAACCGGAGCGGATCCGGCCCGCGGAACGGGCCGCGGCGCAAAAACCGGACAGGATCGGGGCCGCCGCGCAAAAACCGGACCGGCTCCGGCCCGCAGAACGGGCTGCCGCACAAAAACCGGAGCGGATCGGGGCCGCCGCGCAAAAACCGGAGCGGATCCGGCCCGCGGAACGGGCCGCCGCGCAAAAACCGGAGCGGATCGGGGCCACCGCGCAAAAACCGGAGCGGATCCGGCCGGCGGAACGGGCCGCCGCGCAAAAACCAGAGCGGCTCGGGGCCGCCGCGCAAAAACCGGAGCGGATCCGGCCCGCAGAACGGGCCGCCGCGCAAAAACCGGACCGTATCGGGGACGGCGCGCAAAAACCGGACTGGATGCGGCCCGCGGAACGGGCCACCGCGCAAAAACCGGACCGGATCGGAGCCACCGTGCAAAAACCGGACCGGCTCCGGCCCGCGGAACGGGCTGCCGCACAAAAACCGTACGGGATCGGGGCCGCCGCGCAAAAACCGGAGCGGATCCGGCCCGCGGAACGGGCCACCGCGCAAAAACCGGAGCGGATCCGGCCCGCGGAACGGGCCGCGGCGCAAAAACCGGACCGGCTCGGGGCCGCCGCGCAAAAACCGGAGCGGATCCGGCCCGCGGAACGGGCCGCGGCGCAAAAACCGGACCGGCTCGGTGCCGCCGCGCAAAAACCGGAGCGGATCCGGCCCGCGGAACGGGCCGCCGCGCAAAAACCGGAGCGGATCGGGGCCGCCGCGCAAAAACCGGAGCGGATCCGGCCCGCGGAACGGGCCGCCGCGCAAAAACCGGACCGGCTCGGGGCCGCCGCGCAAAAACCGGAGCGGATCCGGCCCGCGGAACGGGCCGCCGCGCAAAAACCGGAGCGGATCGGGGCCGCCGCGCAAAAACCGGACCGGATCCGGCCCGCGGAACGGGCCGCCGCGCAAAAACCGGACCGGATCGGGGCCGCCGCGCAAAAACCGGACCGGATCCGGCCCGCGGAAAGGGCGGCGGCACAAAAACCGGACCGGCTCGGGGCCGCCGCGCAAAAACCGGAGCGGATCCGGCCCGCGGAACGGGCCGCCGCGCAAAAACCGGACAGGCTCGGGGCCGCCGCGCAAAAACCGGACCGGATCCGGCCCGCGGAACGGGCCGCCGCGCAAAAACCGGACCGGCTCGGGGCCGCCGCGCAAAAACCGGACCGGATCCGGCCCGCGGAACGGGCCGCGGCGCAAAAACCGGACAGGATGGGGGCCGCCGCGCAAAAACCGGAGCGGATCCGGCCCGCGGAACGGGCCGCCGCGCAAAAACCGGACAGGCTCGGATCCGCCGCGCAAAAACCAGAGCGGATCCAGCCCGCGGAACGGGCCGCGGCGCAAAAACCGGACAGGATCGGGGCCGCCGCGCAAAAACCGGACCGGCTCTGGCCCGCGCAACGGGCCGCCGCACAAAAACCGGAGCGGATCCGGCCCGCGGAACGGGCCGCCGCGCAAAAACCGGACCGGCTCGGGGCCGCCGCGCAAAAACCGGAGCGGATCCGGCCCGCGGAACGGGCCGCCGCGCAAAAACCGGACAGGATCGGGGCCGCCGCACAAAAACCGGAGCGGATCCGGCCCGCGGAACGGGCCGCCGCGCAAAAACCGGACCGGCTCGGGGCCGCCGCGCAAAAACCGGACCGGATCCGGCCCGCGGAACGGGCCGCGGCGCAAAAACCGGACAGGATGGGGGCCGCCGCGCAAAAACCGGAGCGGATCCGGCCCGCGGAACGGGCCGCCGCGCAAAAACCGGACAGGCTCGGATCCGCCGCGCAAAAACCGGAGCGGATCCGGCCCGCGGAAAGGGCCGCGGCGCAAAAACCGGACAGGATCGGGGCCGCCGCGCAAAAACCGGACCGGCTCTGGCCCGCGGAACGGGCCGCCGCACAAAAACCGGAGCGGATCGGGGCCGCCGCGCAAAAACCGGAGCGGATCCGGCCCGCGGAACGGGCCGCCGCGCAAAAACCGGACCGGCTCGGGGCCGCCGCGCAAAAACCGGAGCGGATCCGGCCCGCGGAACGGGCCGCCGCGCAAAAACCGGACAGGATCGGGGCCGCCGCGCAAAAACCGGAGCGGATCCGGCCCGCGGAACGGGCCGCGGCGCAAAAACCGGACCGGCTCCGGCCCACGGAACGGGCCGCCGGGCAAAAACCGGAGTGGATCGGAGCCACCGCGCAAAAACCGGAGCGGATCCGGCCCGCGGAACGGGCCGCGGCGCAAAAACCGGACCGGATCGGGGCCACCGCGCAAAAACCGGAGCGGATCCGGCCGGCGG
Source organism: Phalacrocorax carbo (assembly GCF_963921805.1). Lineage (NCBI taxonomy): Eukaryota > Metazoa > Chordata > Aves > Suliformes > Phalacrocoracidae > Phalacrocorax > Phalacrocorax carbo. Next base: position 304,334 of record NW_026990446.1, on the reverse strand, counting down.
AACGGGCCGCCGCGCAAAAACCGGAGCGGCTCGGGGCCGCCGCGCAAAAACCGGAGCGGATCCGGCCCGCGGAACGGGCCGCCGCGCAAAAACCGGACCGTATCGGGGCCGCCGCGCAAAAACCGGACTGGATGCGGCCCGCGGAACGGGCCACCGCGCAAAAACCTGACAGGATCGGAGCCACCGCGCAAAAACCGGACCGGCTCCGGCCCGCGGAACGGGCTGCCGCAGAAAAACCGTACGGGATCGGGGCCGCCGCGCAAAAACTGGAGCGGATCCGGCCCGCGGAACGGGCCACCGCGCAAAAACCGGAGCGGCTCGGGGCCGCCGCGCAAAAACCGGAGCGGATCCGGCCCGCAGAACGGGCCGCCGCGCAAAAACCGGACCGGCTCGGGGCCGCCGCGCAAAAACCAGACCGGATCCAGCCCGCGGAACGGGCCGCGGCGCAAAAACCGGAGCGGATCGGGGCCGCCGCGCAAAAACCGGACCGGCTCGGGGCCGCCGCGCAAAAACCGGAGCGGATCCGGCCCGCGGAACGGGCCGCCGCGCAAAAACCGGACCGGCTCGGTGCCGCCGCGCAAAAACCGGACCGGCTCCGGCCCGCGGAACGGGCCGCCGCGCAAAAACCGGATCGGATCGGGGCCGCCGCGCAAAAACCGGAGCGGATCCGGCCCGCGGAACGGGCCGCCGCGCAAAAACCGGACCGGCTCGGGGCCGCCGCGCAAAAACCGGAGCGGATCCGGCCCGCGGAACGGGCCGCCGCGCAAAAACCGGAGCGGATCGGGGCCGCCGTGCAAAAACCGGACCGGATCCGGCCCGCGGAACGGGCCGCCGCGCAAAAACCGGACCGGATCGGGGCCGCCGCGCAAAAACCGGACCGGATCCGGCCCGCGGAAAGGGCGGCGGCACAAAAACCGGACCGGCTCGGGGCCGCCGCGCAAAAACCGGAGCGGATCCGGCCCGCGGAACGGGCCGCCGCGCAAAAACCGGACAGGCTCGGGGCCGCCGCGCAAAAACCGGAGCGGATCCGGCCCGCAGAACGGGCCGCCGCGCAAAAACCGGACCGGCTCGGGGCCGCCGCGCAAAAACCGGAGCGGATCCGGCCCGCGGAACGGGCCGCGGCGCAAAAACCGGACAGGATGGGGGCCGCCGCGCAAAAACCGGACCGGCTCTGGCCCGCGGAACGGGCCGCCGCACAAAAACCGGAGCGGATCGGGGCCGCCGCGCAAAAACCGGAGCGGATCCGGCCCGCGGAACGGGCCGCCGCGCAAAAACCGGACCGGCTCGGGGCCGCCGCGCAAAAACCGGAGCGGATCCGGCCCGCGGAACGGGCCGCCGCGCAAAAACCGGAGCGGATCGGGGCCGCCGCGCAAAAATCGGAGCGGATCCGGCCCGCGGAACGGGCCGCCGCGCAAAAACCGGACTGGATGCGGCCCACGGAACGGGCCGCCGGGCAAAAACCGGACCGGATCGGAGCCACCGCGCAAAAACCGGAGCGGATCCGGCCCGCGGAAGGGGCCGCCGCGCAAAAACCGGAGTGGATCGGGGCCGCCGCGCAAAAACCGGACCGGCTCCGGCCCGCAGAACGGGCTGCCGCACAAAAACCGGAGCGGATCGGGGCTGCCGCGCAAAAACCGGAGCGGATCCGGCCCGCGGAACGGGCCGCCGCGCAAAAACCGGACCGGATAGGAGCCACCGCGCAAAAACCGGAGCGGATCCGGCCGGCGGAACGGGCCGCCGCGCAAAAACCGGAGCGGCTCGGGGCCGCCGCGCAAAAACCGGAGCGGATCCGGCCCGCGGAACGGGCCGCCGCGCAAAAACCCGACCGTATCGGGGCCGCCGCGCAAAAACCGGACTGGATGCGGCCCGCGGAACGGGCCACCGCGCAAAAACCGGACCGGATCGGAGCCACCGCGCAAAAACCGGACCGGCTCCGGCCCGCGGAATGGGCTGCCGCACAAAAACCGTACGGGATCGGGGCCGCCGCGCAAAAACCGGACCGGATCCGGCCCGCGGAACGGGCCACCGCGCAAAAACCGGAGCGGATCGGGGCCGCCGCGCAAAAACCGGAGCGGATCCGGCCCGCGGAACGGGCCGCCGCGCAAAAATCGGACCGGATCGGGGCCGCCGCGCAAAAACCGGACCGGATGCGGCCCGCGGAACGGGCCGCCGCGCAAATATCGGAGCGGATCGGAGCCACCGCTCAAAAACCGGATCGGATGCGGCCCGCGGAACGGGCCGCGCAAAAACCGGACCGGATCGGGGCCGCCGCGCAAAAACCGGAGCGGATCCTGCCAGCGGAACGGGCCGCCGCGGAAAAACCGGAGCGGATCGGGGCCGCCGCGCAAAAAGCGGAGCGGATCCGGCCCGCGGAACGGGCCGCCGCGCAAAAACCGGAGCGGATCGGGGCCACCGCGCAAAAACCGGAGCGGATCCGGCCCGCGGAACGGGCCGCCGCGCAAAAACCGGAGCGGATCGGGGCCGCCGCGCAAAAACCGGAGCGGATCCGGCACGCGGAACAGGCCGCCGCGCAAAAATCGGACCGGATCGGGGCCGCCGCGCAAAAACCGGACCGGATGCGGTCCGCGAAACGGGCCGCCGCGCAAAAACCGGACCGGCTCGGGGCCGCCGCGCAAAAACCGGAGCGGATCCGGCCCGCGGAACGGGCCGCCGCGCAAAAACCGGACCGGCACGGGGCAACTGCGCAAAAACCGGACCGGATGCGGCCCGCGGAACGGGCCGCCGCGCAAAAACCGGAGCGGATCGGGGCCGCCGTGCAAAAACCGGACCGGATCCGGGCCGCGGAACGGGCCACCGCGCAAAAACCGGACCGGATCGGAGCCACCGCGCAAAAACCGGACCGGCTCCGGCCCGCGGAACGGGCTGCCGCACAAAAACCGTACGGGATCGGGGCCGCCGCGCAAAAACCGGAGCGGATCCGGCCCGCGGAACGGGCCGCCGCGCAAAAACCGGACCGGATCGGGGCCGCCGCGCAAAAACCGGAGCGGATCCGGCCCGCGGAACGGGCCGCCGCGCAAAAATCGGACCGGATCGGGGCCGCCGCGCAAAAACCGGACCGGATGCGGCCCGCGGAACGGGCCGCCGCGCAAATATCGGACCGGATCGGAGCCACCGCGCAAAAACCGGATCGGATGCGGCCCGCGGAACGGGCCGCGCAAAAACCGGAGCGGATCGGGGCCGCCGCGCAAAAACCGGAGCGGATCCGGCCCGCAGAACGGGCCGCCGCGCAAAAACCGGACCGGCTCGGGGCCGCCGCGCAAAAACCAGACCGGATCCAGCCCGCGGAACGGGCCGCCGCGCAAAAACCGGAGCGGATGCGGGCCGCCGCGCAAAAACCGGAGCGGATCCGGCCCGCGGAACGGGCCGCCGCGCAAAAACCGGACCGGCTCGGGGCCGCCGCGCAAAAACCGGAGCGGATCCGGCCCGCGGAACGGGCCGCCGCGCAAAAACCGGACCGGCTCGGTGCCGCCGCGCAAAAACCGGACCGGATCCGGCCCGCGGAACGGGCCGCCGCGCAAAAACCGGAGCGGATCGGGGCCGCCGCGCAAAAACCGGAGCGGATCCGGCCCGCGGAACGGGCCGCCGCGCAAAAACCGGAGCGGCTCGGGGCCGCCGCGCAAAAACCGGAGCGGATCCGGCCCGCGGAACGGGCCGCCGCGCAAAAACCGGAGCAGATCGGGGCCGCCGTGCAAAAACCGGACCGGATCCGGCCCGCGGAACGGGCCGCCGCGCAAAAACCGCACCGGATCGGGGCCGCCGCGCAAAAACCGGACCGGATCCGGCCCGCGGAAAGGGCGGCGGCACAAAAACCGGACCGGCTCGGGGCCGCCGCGCAAAAACCGGAGCGGATCCGGCCCGCGGAACGGGCCGCCGCGCAAAAACCGGACAGGCTCGGGGCCGCCGCGCAAAAACCGGAGCGGATCCGGCCCGCGGAACGGGCCGCGGCGCAAAAACCGGACAGGATGGGGGCTGCCGCGCAAAAACCGGAGCGGATCCGGCCCGCGGAACGGGCCGCCGCGCAAAAAACCGGACAGGCTCGGATCCGCCGCGCAAAAACCGGAGCGGATCCGGCCCGCGGAACGGGCCGCGGCGCAAAAACCGGACAGGATCGGGGCCGCCGCGCAAAAACCGGAGCGGATCCGGCCCGCGGAACGGGCCGCCGCACAAAAACCGGAGCGGATCGGGGCCGCCGCGCAAAAACCGGACCGGATCCGGCCCGCGGAACGGGCCGCCGCGCAAAAACCGGACAGGCTCGGGGCCGCCGCGCAAAAACCGGAGCGGATCCGGCCCGCGGAACGGGCCGCCGCGCAAAA